>NC_073303.1:366865135-366976421 GCF_027595985.1 Sorex araneus
CAATCAGGCGCCCCAGAATGAGCGATTCTAGAGACTTAAGTTGTTCCATCCTCATAGCAAGCCTGCCAGCTGTTATCTCTGTTTTATCACTGCCCTCACTGTCATCACTATCATCCCGTTGCTCATTGACTTGCTTGAGGGGGCACCAGTAACGTCTCCACTGTGAGACTTGTTACTGTTTTTGGCATGTCGAATATGCCGCGGGTAGCTTGCCAGGCTCTGCCGTGCTGGCGGAATACTCTCTGTAGCTTGCTTGGCTCTCCAAGAAGGGTGGAGGAATCAAACCCGGGTCGTCTGTGTGCAAGGCAAATGCTCTACCCGCTGTGCTATTGCTCCAGCCCAACTCTGTTTTGTAGATGAGGAAACTGAGGCAGGGAAAAGTCCAGTACTCCTTCCAGAGGGCCTGGACTCAGAGACTTGCTGTCTGTTGCAGATGGAGGGGAGGGGCAGGAAACCCAGGCCTAGTCACCAGCCTTCTGCCTCTGGCTCCTACACAAAGGGCTGTTTTGCATGAAGAACCACTATCCTGCTAGAAACTTTATTAGAGCTTGTCACTGCCGTTTCACCAACAGGTCCAAGCTCCACAGGGTTCTGCGACACCCTGAGAGGACTGAGTCACCAGACAGGCCACTTGGGCTTTGGCTGCAAAGATCTGGGGGGCCCTGAAGGAATGAGGAAGTGAGTCAGAAACCCACTGTGTACAGCGTCCTGCTGGGAGGTCTTGCCATTCGTGTCGCGTTGGCCGAGTTTGGAGATTTGTAGTATGGAGGCTCTGAGATGGGTCCCTGGGCGAGCCCCGAGGCCCAGCTCTCCAGCGGCCACCAGTCGTGTATGGAATTTCAGGCAGCCACCTGCCAACTCGGAGTCCTTGGGGGGCCTGGTGAGCAATCGCAAACGTCACCAACACCAGAAACCATTAAACCATTTTCAGCACATCGGGGTTGGTTGGGGCTGGGGGAGGGAGGGGTGTGTGGAACTGGCCAGGCAAACAAAATCTGACCTTATTGCTGGATTGTTTACAAGAAAAAAAAAACCCTCAGGGCCCTGTAGGATCTGTCTAGAGCCCGGAGCCCAAGTTTGGAGTTTAAGACAAGGCTCCGTATATGTTTCAGGGTTTCCTCATGCATAATGCATTCCTATGAAGTCATCACAGAAGAGAGAAGACAAAGATTGATTTAGCACATTGTTGCGTTCATCTGGCAGGGGGGGACATCTCCTGCTCTTTAAACGGTTTCACGGTAGTTGGAAGGAGGATCAGATTCCCCTGATTGCGCGGGTCAGGCTGGGATCCATTTGCAAAGACGGTCATCGTTATCATCAAGAATAATATCCGCATCATCAGGAATCTCAGCGGCTTTGGGATGAGCAGCGAGAGCCGGTACCCAGGGACCCGGCTGGCCTGTGTCACCCTAACCACATCTCCTCCTACGCCAGCTGGCTGCTGAAGGCCAGGTTGGCTGCCTTACTCAGGCCTCCAATAATTTGATTTTTGACTTTTGTTTTCTATGATCCTAGCTGCTGTGGATTCCCAGCTATGGCTGGCTTTCTTGAGAAGCAAGACACAGGGTATAGGTGACTAAGACAGCCTTAACAGAAACCCAGAAATAGGTACAGGTGGTATGCAGGGCAGGAAAACTGGGATCCATCCCAGCAGGGTCTGGAAACGGATTCCCTGGGTGAGCAAAGGGCTGAAGCAGGAGCATTGGCAGGGTCCAAGGCTCTGTCTGCAGCTGGGGGAAGAGGGGACCTGAATTAATATTCTTTCTCTCCATGGATCCAGGTCTAGGCGCAGCCAGCCGTTATTTCTTCTGTAATGCACAGAGAGATGGTGACTCTAGCTTTTCACTGCTCAGCTCTGGGAGGGGGCGTGGTGGTGGTGGGGACACGAGTAGGGAGAGGGATGAGAAAATAGACTTCAAAATTCCATCGGAAGCTTTCCCTGTGGCGCAGCTCTGCTGGACTCGGCGGAGAGGGAGAGGGGGCTGGGAGCTCGGGTTTAATGAGGTGTTGTGATTATTGGAGGTGGCCCGGGCCCTGGCGGGAGGTTACTGTAATCACAGTGAGGTCTGCCAAAGGCAAGGGTGAACAGGCGACATCTGTGAGCTCAGCCCTGCATCAGCCCCTCTCAGGCAGCCCCCTCCCCCCTCCCCCCCTCCTCGGGATCAAAGCAACATAAACATTTGATGAATACCGATGCCTTCCCCCTCCTCCACGGCCCCCGCAGCCCACGGAGACTGAATGGAAACAGCTTTGTCATTTCTCTGGGATGAAACAGTAGGAAAAAAGTCTTGTAAAACAATCGAGAGGGGTTGGAGCTGCTAAGCTATCCTTCCGCCCTCCCCCCCACCCCACCCCCTTCACGGCATGTTCTCCAGACACTTCCCCAACGCCTCACAAGCCAGGAGGTGTTTTGTTTGGGTTGGTTTTGCTGTGCAGAGAGGGAAATGTTTCTGCGCACGGAGCTCACTGCTGGTGGAGTTGACCGTCTGTGCTCCGACCTCACGGCGCAGGCGCCGGTCCCTGACCAGAGCTGGCCAAGCATGTCTCTTCTTACTCATCTTCTTCGAGGTCCCTAAGTGTTTTCCCGGAATCTGCTGCTGGGGGCAGGCGGGTGAGTGTGCTATTTATAATCTCAGCCTTTCCTCCGCTGAGCCCAGACAGGGCCTTCTCTCCACGTGGAGAGCAGCTCATGTGAGCCAGGAGAAATGCGAGCGAGGTGCTTGGCGCTCGGGATGCCTCCTCTGGGTGGCCACCCTTGTAGAGTCTCCATCTGCTGAAGAGGGTGAGGACATGGTGACCCTCATGTGCACTGAGTCTGGACGTTGGGTTGGAAGCCTGTACTTCAGCAGGGATTGTCACTCACAAGCTGTGCCAGAGGCCAGGGCAAGGAGGACAGCTGGGGTTGGTGAATTGCCTGCTGTATCCTTGAAGCCTGATTTCACTGTCACTGGGGTGAAGCTCACCCTGGGGTGGGTGATGCATTCCAGAATGAGCATGGGCTAAGGCACGGCCACAGGAGGGACAGGAAGGTCTTGGTTAAGGGACAGGAATAGAGAAGACTTAGGAGGGGCAGAGGTTTGGCTTTGACCTGGGCTGGGTCCTACTAGCTTAAGGCCTTAGTCAACAGTCTAGCCTCCTCGTCTTCAGTTTTCTACATCTTTATAGTGGAGGAGATAATAATTCCTACCCCAAAAAGTTACTGTGAGGTTAGAGAGAAACATCCTACAAGGGACAGGCTCTCGCATGTTGAGTAACTATGGGTACTCTGTGCTCACTTCTCTGAGTGTACACACTTAGCAACTCTGGAATTCTCAGGACGCATCCCAGTTTTATTGGCATCAGAAGCAAGTCCCAGAGCTATCACTCTGTGTGCCTCACATCTTCCTCCTATAAAAGAATGTGCCCATGTCAGAGACGTGGGCAATTCATAAAAGATGGTGCTTTGAACTTGAAGGAGAAACCTATTAGAGCTGTCATTCTGCTAGAGCTCATCCTCAAGCCTCACATCAGTAATCTGGGTGGAACTTGTCCTAAGTGGATTTAAAAAAAAACATTCACATGCTTGTTTCACTTGCTGCCCCTTCTTCGTCCCACCCTGGGTAGTCCGTGAGCAGTGTGGGTTGGGCAAGCGCGCACCAGCTGGCCACAGGCGACGTCTGTGCGGAACTCATTTATGACACAGCTGTCAGCTCATCAGGGAGCTCTGCAGTTCGTAAAACTGTTTTCTGGGAGAACCGAGTGGTGAGAGAGCTGAGACAAGGGAGGCCACGTGGCAACACTCTTGCTGGTGATTCAGGACCACGCCGTGGGTCTGTAGCTGGAATCTTAGGGGGCAGACTCTTCTGATCAAGTCTCAAGCTGGGAAATAGCTTCTCAACTTTGGCTCCCCTGTGTCTGAGACGGACTCAGTTAGCCAAGTTGCCGAGGAGCTAGGAGTCAGGAAAACATGTACCTTTCCCGTCTGTCCCCGATCACTCATGCAGTTAAAGTGGGGTAGATCACTCACGTGGAAGTTCAGAGACGTTGAGGAAATCCGCAGGATGCCACTGGTGGTGTGACCGAGAGGGGGGATTCTCTGCTCTCGATGTCCTCACACCAGCCTCTTCAAGTCTGGAGTTTCAACAGAGTCTGTGTTGGTAAGAGACCAGAGGGGAATTTTCCATTCTCTTCTATTAAAGCCATCCCACGGTTACAGAAACACATTTTTTTGTTACGTGTTCACTATTTCTAGAGAAGCAATAGAAGCCAACACTCACAGAGGGTATTTTAGTCATTTAGGACTTAGCTTTCCATGTGCTGGTATTATGGGATCAACTTGTGTCTCTCAAGGAGATATGTGGAAGTCCTCACACCACTTCCCCAGAATGGGTCATTGTGGGTGTGATTGATGTCACACTGCAGTTGGGTGTGCCCTTGATCTGCTATAACTAAGCAGTGGCCGTCTGACAGTTGATTGAGGCAGAGACTGCTGTGATGTACCCACAAGCCAAGGAATGCAAAGGCTTGCTACGGAAAATAAGTTAGAAGAAGCAGGATTCTCCCCTGTGCATGTCAAGGGAACTTGGCCCTGAATATGACTTGATTTTTATGTACTCCTTGACTCCAGAGCTCTGAAACAGTGTGACAATTTACAAAAATGTCACAAAGTAGCTGTGGTCAAAGCTACTTTGTGACATTTTTGTAAATTAGTCATCAGACATGAGTACACCTAGTCTGTGTGTTTCTTGAAGGTCTATTCTTTGTCAGTGTCGAAAGGGAGAGTTTGGTTAAACTTCTGAAACACAATCCTCAAAGTGTTCACCGGCACTTCAGGGCTCATCAATATCTAAGTATCATTGTACCAGGAGTAATCAGGCAGGTGGGAGGTTGGGGGTGCTGCTGGAACTGTACATGCACCCCTAATTGTCCTTATAATGAAAAGAAACTGGCACTGTAAACTGTCAGAATTCTATGATTTAAGGCCGTCTGTCTCTTTTTCTATTATGCATTCGTCAACCAAAGTATTTATTCTACTGTCAGTCCTTGTGTGAAAGCATCAGCAGGAAAGAATGTTAGTTCAGGATAAGCTAGGTTCTCTCTCTCTCTCTCTCTCTCTCTCTCTCTCTCTCTCTCTCTCTCTCTGGTTTTTGGGTCATGCCCAGCTGTGCTCCAGACTTACTACTGGTTCTGGGCTCAGAGATCATTCCTGGTGGTGCTTAGAGGTCCACGTGGGGCTCCAGAGATCAAATGCAATCCAGAGATCAAATGCAAGGCAAATGTCTTGATGCCTTCACCATCTTTCCTGACCCAAGTAGGATCTTTCAAAGATTTACTCTGACTATTGAGGGGTCAGTATATTTTTACTTCTATGCTGGTTCTCCTTGCTAGAAATTCTTGAGTTGTTTTAGCCACTATGGCTACTGGAGAGTTGTAGTATATCAGAATTTGATCACTAGCTGGGATACGCTCCCTTTACCTTTTTGTTTTTCGAAGATGTGGAATACAGAGTACAGAAAAATTAAAGACTACAGAAAGCAATGTCTGAAGAAAAATGGAAGATAAAGATTAAAATGACTGCAGAGCTGGAATAGAGAAGGGATCACTAAGAAAATGATGGTTGGAGGAATCAGTTGGGATGGGAGATGTGTGCCGAAAATAGATAATGGATCAAACATGATAACCTCTCAGTATCTGCATTGTAAACCATAATGCCCAAAAGTAAAGAGAGAATATGGGTAATATTGTCTGCCATGAAGGCGAGGTTGGGTGGGAAAGGTGGGGGTACATTGGGGATATTGGTGGTGGGAAATGTGCACTGGTGGAGAGATGGGTGTTTGGTCACTGTGTTATTGTAACTCAGACATGAAAGCTTATAGCTATATCTCATGGTGAATCAATGAAATTAATAATAATAATAATAATAATAATAATAATAAAGAGTTGCGATGGGCTACAATATTTAACTACTACCAACATTTAGTTTGCAAAGAATATTTAGTGACATGGGAAATTCTTAACATAGCAGCATAAAACATTTTGATGAGAAAATCCAGAATGAGAAATTCATGTAGTTTGATATCAATTAATCAAAACAAAATCTGTGCATAGAAGAATATTGACAGAGACCATTGAAATGTGGTGATTGTTTTGTTTTTGTTTTGTTTTTGAGTCCCACCCAGCAGTGCTCAGGGGCTGCTTCGGGCTCGGTACTTAGGGATCACTTCCAGTGGTGCATGGGGTGGCTTGCAGAGATGGGGGGATAAACCCAGGACCTTCTTCCTGTACAAAAGCATGTGATCAATGGGTTGACCTGTGTTCAGCTCTCACATAACTTTAAAATATGTTTTTTTCTCCTGGGACTGGAGCGATAGCACAGTGGGTAGGGCATTTGCCTTGCACGAGGCCTACCCAGATTCGACTCCTCCAGCCCTTTTGAAGAGCCCAGCAAGCTACCAAGAGTATCCTGCCCTCACAGCAGAGCCTGGCAAGTTGCCAGTGGCGTATTCGCTATGCCAAAAACAGTAGCAACAAGTCTCACAATGGAGACGTTACTGGTGCCCGCTTGAGCAAATCAATGAACAATAGGACGACAGTGCTACAGTGCTACTGTGCTATATTTTCTCTGGGGCTGGAGTGATCACACAGTGGGTAGGGAGTTTGCCTTGCACGTGGCCAACCCGGGTTCAATTCCCAGCATCCCATATGGTCCCCTGAGCACTGCCAGGAATAATTCCTGAGTGCAGAGCCAGGAGTAACCTCTGTGCATCGCCAGGTGTGACCAAAAAAGAAAAAAAAATATATATATATATATATATATGTATGTTTTTTTTCTCTTTTCTGATTTTTTGTGGGGGAGGGGTAGGGCACAGTCTATGGTTCTCAGGGACTACTGCTAGTTTAGTGCTTGGGGGTGATCCTGGCAGTGCTCAGGGACCACGTGGGGCCTCCTGTATGCAGAGCCTCCACTCAGTACATTGAGCTATCTTTCTAATCCCTCTACTCCAAATTCTTTCTTTTCTTTTCTTTTTTTTGATTGATATTTTTAGTTAGGCACCATGATTTATAAACTTATTTACAGTTGATTTTCAGACATAGTCATTTCCAAGCTTGAAGAAGGGTGCTTTGAGTTATAGTCTTGGATAGTGAGAATATTAACCACATTTCACTAATATTTGGGGTGCAGTCTAGAATTATCCATCTCTTTAGAGAAAGATTTCCCAACCTTGGCATGACCATTATTTTGAACTGCATTGTCTTTTCTTGTAGGGAGCTACCCTGAGCTTTGTAAAATTCTGCCATGTTCCTGGTCTCTTTGTCCTAACTGGCAGTACAAATATCATACATTTTCAATAGCATTGTAGCACTGTCATCCCATTGTTCATCGATTTGCTCGAGCGGGCACCGGTGAACATCTCCATTGTGAGACTTTTTGTTACTGTTTTTGGCATATTAAATACGCCACGGGTAGCTTGCCAGGTTCTGCCATGCAGGCAGGATACTCTCAGTAGCTTGTTGGGCTCTCTGAGAGGGATGGAGGAATCGAACCCGGTCAGCCGTGTGCAAGGCAAATGCCCTACCCACTGTGCTATCGCTTCAGTCCAAAGCAGACCTTTTCAATATGACGAAAAAAGCGTCCCTAGATATTTCTTTTTTTTTTTTGGCTTTTTGGGTCACACCTGGCTCTGCACAGGGGTTACTCCTGGCTCTGCACTCAGGAATTATCCCTGGCGGTGCTCAGGGGACCATATGGGATGCTGGGAATCGAACCTGGGTCGGTCGCGTGCAAGGCAAACACCCTACCCGCTGTGCTATCGCTCCAGCCCCTAGATATTTCTTAATGTCTTGTTAATGTCTTCTTAATCCTTGGGGATACCAAAAAAAAGCGTCCCTAGATATTTCTTAATGTCTTGTTAATGTCTTCTTAATCCTTGGGGATACCAAAATCATCCTTGAGAACAACTGTTTTAGAGAATATTGGGTTTAGGTTTAGGTATATCAAATATGTAATGGTAGAAATCACTTATTAACTTTTTAAAATCTAGAGCATGATAAAAAGTATAATTGTATAATTATAAAACTTATAAAATAAAGTTAAATTATAAAATAAAAGTTATAATTCTATAATTCAGCCTGTAATAAAAAAAAGAAGTAAGAGCATTATTTTTAATACAATCTGAAGCTCTAGAACTTCTGATTCTTATAGTCCTCTGGAAGACGTTGCTATTGATACAGGTGGAAAAGAATAAAATGTATTTCAGAGGACTTGTAGATTCTGCACCTACTTCACCCTCTTCCATGTCTCCTGTGTGCAGTTGGAAGGGACAGGCAATCCCAGGGCAGCGTTCACTAGAAGGTAGTAGCACAGCCAGCTTAATGCCCCATAAAAAATAACAGAGAGGAGTGAGAGGCTGGCAACCCAAGAGGAACTTCAAGTAAGCAGATATTCCTTTTCTATCAAAGGATTCAAAAGACGCACAACTTAACATGTGGGAGTATATAAACTGTAGCAGGAGCATGGGACCAGGTCTGAGCTACTGTTGGCTAGAACACCTGCGGTTAAAATTTATGTTTGTAAAAGAATCTTCTATCCACATCCTTTAAGTGGACCTTGGGTAAATTTGAACTCCACCTGCTCTCCGGAGTCCTGGTTTTAGATTTTCCAACCATCCCTGCAATTGGACTTTGGGCTCATTCATTAGAATTCTGTAGGATGAGAGGTTGGGCTAAACAGGGTCTGTGACCCCTTTCATCTCAGACATTCTTTGAACTACCTACGAGTTCATCTGTCAGTGCAATCAGCCACAACAAAGGCGTTGCAGGCTGGGGAGTGTCTCATCTGACTTATGCTTCAGTTTGTCCAAGATTTTCAGACAATGCAGCAAAATCTAGTAAGAGAACCCCTTCATTGTCCTTTGAGGCCTAATGAGAGGCCAGTGCAGACCAAGACGGCAGTGGGGAAAGAAAGAATTTTTGAGTTCTTAAAAGTTATTATTATTAAATCACTGAGATACAGAGTTACAAAGTTGTTTGTGATTAGCTTTTAGTCATATGATGTTCCAACACCTGTCCCTCTACCAATGCACCTTTCTCACCACACCAATGTCCCCGTTTCTCTCTTTCCACCCCCCTCATCTTGGCAGACACTTTTCTTCTCTCTCTATCTCTCTCTTCCTCTCTCTTTCCTTTTGGGCATTACGGTTTGCAATACAGGTAATGACAGATTATCATGTATATTCCTCTACCTACTTTCAGCACTCAGTTCTTGTCCAGAGTGATCATTTCCAACTGTCGTTTGTCATAGTGGTCTCTTCTCTATCTTCACGGCCCCTTTTCCCTTCCCCAATCTTGTGACAAGCTTCCAACCATGGCCAGTCATCCTGGACCTCATTTCTACTGTGCTTGGGTGTCAGTCTCATACTCCCTCTCCTTACTCATCCTTACTCATTTCACTCAGTATGGTACTTTCCATGTTCATTCTTTTTTTTTTTTTTTTGCTTTTTGGGTCACACCTGGCAATGCTCAGGGGTTACTCCTGGCTCTGCACTCAGGAATTACTCCTGGCAGTGCTCGGGTGACCATATGAGATGCTGGAAATCGAACCCGGGTAGGCCACGTGCAAGGCAAATGCCCTACCTGCTGTGCTATCACTCCAGCCCCTGTGTTCATTCATTTATAAGCAAATCTCATGACTTCATTCTTCCTGGTGGCTGAGTGGTATTCCATTGTGTAGATATGCCATAGTTTCTTTATTCTAAGAACAACTGATTTGTCACTAGAAACATAGGAAACTTTACAGAATGAAGAGAATTATGCTCGCCCCCCCATCCCGCAAAATAAATAAATAGTACTGCACTGTCATCCTGTTGTTCATCGATTTGCTCGAGCGGGCACCAGTAACGTCTTCATTGTAAGACTTGTTGTTACTGTTTTGGCATATCAAATACGACACTGGTAGCTTTCCAGGCTCTGCCATGCGGGCAGGATACTCTCGGTAGCTTGCTGGGCTCTCTTAGAGGGACGGAGGAATCGAACCCAGGTCTGCCACATGCAAGGCAAATGCCCTACCGCTGTGCTATGGCTCCAGCTGAGGGCAATAGCCATGCGCTGACCCGGGACTTGAAAAATAAATAAATGAATAAGTAAATAAACAAATATAAAAACAAACAACCCTTTCCCCTCACCGAAAACAACAACAACAACAACCAAAACAAAACTCTGTTTCCTTGAAGTTATGGTAGATAACTTCAAGGACATGCACAGGTATGCAGGTTCTTAAGTCTAAAATCAAATAAGAGAGAAACTCAGAGTTTTGTTGGTGAATGAGGACGGGGTTCTAAAACCACTAACCCACCCATCGAATTTATTGGATGTGGAAATCTAGGATCAGGCTAAAGAAAGAGTTTTCATAAATTTATAGAAAAATGTGACAGGAAAATGCATTTCTCCTTCCTCCCTCCCTCCCTCCCTCCCTCCCTCCCTCCCTTCCTTCCTTCCTTCCTTCCTTCCTTCCTTCCTTCCTTCCTTCCTTCCTTCCTTCCTTCCTTCCTTCCTTCCTTCCTTCCTTCCTTCCTTCCTTCCTTCCTTCCTTCCTTCTCTCCTGACTCAGGGATCTTTCCTGTGGATCTTCTGGGACCATGAGGTACCCCTAGATGTTTTTGCTATAAAATAAAGACATTGGCATGGAATTTCTATTTCTAATTTATTCTTCATTTGAACTACCTGCCAAGTCCCTCAGAAGGGAACTTGAATTTGCATCCAATTTGTATCTGTTTGGATTTACAAAGAAAGCAAAATGCAAATAGACTGACCATGGGCAATGGCCTCAGGCAAGCCTTGCAAATCATTTCTAATTCGTGCTCTGCCCTTCTACATTCTTGTCTTTTGGGGACATACCAGAAATACTTTATTTAGTTTAACTGAATTGACTGATCCAACACTTGGAAAGAATTGTTACTAGTCTTGTTTGTTCCAATAAACAACCAAACTTCTTGTTGCTCAATAAAAACCCACACTGACAGTTTGTAAAAACCAAAAAGCATAAAATCTTGGATTGTATTTAAGGCTTGATTGATATTTCCAGTCTTGTATGACGATCCCTCCCATGAGAGAAACCTTTTTTAGGATTCTACAATGTCAGTGAAAAACACACTTCTTTGGAAAACCTGCTACAAGCTGGCCAACAAATTTTCCTATTTCAATTCCAGTTCCTATCTATTGAAAGATTTGGGGCAGTGTGAGCTGGGAAGTGACTTAGAACTCATCCCATACAACTGTGTAGCTAATAGCACTGTAGCATTGTAGCACTGTCCTCCCGTTGTTCATCGATTTGCTCGAGCGGGCACCAGTAACGTCTCCATTGTGAGACTTGTTACTGTTTTTGGCATATCGAATATGCCATGGGTAGCTTGCCAGGCTCTGCTTAGTAGAAGGCTCTACTACTTACCAAGGCTCTACTATTCTCAGTAGCTTGCCGGGCTCTCTGAGAGGGACGGAGGAATCGAACCCAGTTGATTGCATGCAAGGCAATCAACCCGCTGTGCTATCGCTTCAGTCCTGTGTAGCTAATAATGCAATCAAATAAAATGGCAAGCATTTGAGATTTAATCATATTCTCTGTTCTTTTCACACTGGTCTGAAGCATATTTTTAAAATTCAAATAAATTTTTTAAATAAAATTTAAAATGATTTAAATAATTGTTTTTGCTTTTTTTCAAGGCCACAAGAAGGAGAGAAATAAGCTAAGTAATGTCTAAACAACAGCATGCAAGGACACTTACTCTTGGCAAAGCGTAGTCCATTAAAGATGCTATATTAGTCACATTGGAAGATCTGAATGGGAAACAGGTTAATAAGAAGGGCTTGTGGGAGACAGAGTCCCAAATGGACCACCAATATTTCTTGCTCAAATTCCTGCAACTATGACTCCAAAGAGAAGTGCTTGTGCCTAATATCAAAAGAGTCTAAAGCAAAAGAGATTTTGTAGGCGCAAGTAAGATTACTAATTAAAGTGCAATTAAGGTTACAGCTTTTGAACTGACCAAAAGAGAAATTATCTGGATGCAGCCAATCCAGGAGTCGTCAATGCAGAGCATTTTCTCCAGATAATGGCAGAGAGGAAAGTCGGAGATTGGAAACAGAAGTATTAGACAGCGGCTGAGGCTGAAGATGACTTAAAAATGGAGGAACTCAGAGGCCAAGGGCAGCACAGGACTATAGAAGCTGCCAGCACCCCGAGATAATAGTCAGCCTGGAAACATGGGCTGAATTTTTATGCGACAAGGCATTAAATGTCAATCAATAGTCTGAATGAGCCAGGAAGCAAGTTCTCCCTCAGATGTCCCTGGTTGGGTGAGTCTCTTGTTTTTGATTTATATGGTAGATCCAGCAAAGCTCACTCAGACTTTTAGCCTACAAAGCTGGGAGAATCAATTAACATTGTCTTCATCCACTAATTTTCTTGGTGGTTGTTACACAACAATAAGAAAATAATGCAGGACTTTCAGCAAAGTTTGTGGATGCCAAGACTTAAAGGAATTGTCCCATGCTTCCCAGGGTTCTGCAGAGATTACACAAGTCATCAAAGGAACATCAGATCAATCAATAAGACAACAAAGCTTAAGAAGTTCATTGATATCAAGTGTGCAACCTGTATATAAGGGACAAACCTAGAAAAAACGAGTAATTCAGTCGCATAGTTTCATACCTGAAATGAGTTTAGGTAAAGCAGAAGAAAGCAGAGAGGAGAAGGGGAAGATCAGTGAGGGAGGTTGTCGGGGAAGGTGCAGATTTCAGGTCCATGTACCACGGGGACACTGAGACAGGGCTTTCAGGAGGACTCCCGTGAGGAAGAGTATATATTGCCTGTATATATCAACCTGCACACAACTGCTAGGGCCCCTGCCAGGGAACTGACCATTTTCCAAAGTCAAATTTGGCAGTGGAGGATTGTTGCTCTCCTGCAAGGCCTATAACATTTATTTTTTTCAGGGTGGGGGTAGTGAATGGGCAGGGGCAGGGAAGGGGCACCAGGACCATCCATGTGGTGTTCAGAAGGTGCTAGAGGCCCCTCTCATCAGACCAGTAGTTCAGTGGAAGGATGAAAGAACAGTGCTTGAGGCTCCTTCATGCTCACAGGCCTCCAAGACTGCTCTGGTGATGCTCTGGGGTCCATGTGGTGTCCAGATGGAACACGGGTCAGCCATATACAAGGCACTCTACACCTTGATCTCTGTATGACCTCTCTGGCCCCAAGAACCAGAACTTTATGTTGTAACTTCTATATATGTCACATAAAAGGGAATATTTGTTATTCATTTTTCCTATGGAGTGCTTCAAAGCACATATTACTCACTTGTCTCTGAGTGTGAGAGAGAAGAGAGATAGGAAACGAGAACATTATCACCTTACAGATGTGTCTGTGGATGAAATGAGTAAAAAGAAGTAAAATTCTTTTAAGTGCCTGCCATGAATGTAAGGGCCATATTATTCGCACATATTCTCTTTGTCTGCTTTATCTTTTTTAGTCAGACATTCATCATCATCATCATCATCGTCATCCCGTTGATCGTCTATTTTTCTCGAGTGGTCTCAGTAACGTCTCCATTCGTCCTAGCCTTGAGATTTTAGAAGCCTCTCTTTCCTCGTCCTTCCTAATGGTGCTGCATTGGAGGCTCTTTCAGGGTCAGGGCAATGAGACCCATCATTGTTACTGGTTTTGGCATATGAAAACATCACAGGGCACTTGCCAGGCTCTCCCATGAGGGCAGGAAACTCTCGGTAGCTTGCCAGATTCTCTGAGAGGGAGAACTAGGCTTGGTTTTATAGTCTCTGGATATTGGCCGTTGATGGGATTACACAGTGAAGGGGGCAGTTTCTGGGTGTGACTGCCTAGCTACTGGAAAGTGGGGGATCTGGGTGGAAGAACCTAGTCCCGATCTGAGCAGGCTTGAAGATTTCAACCCCGGGTCCTGAAGAAAAATTTAAGAAACAGAAAATCATTGTTTATAAAGGTAGTGAAAGGTAGGGGAGATTATTAATTCTGTCCCTGAAAAAAAAATACCTCTGTTCAGCCAAGAAAAGAAAAGGGGGTGGGTGGAGTAGAGCAGAGAGGGCGTTTGCCTTGCACGCGGCCGACCCGGGTTCGGTCCCAGCATCCCATTTGGTTCCCCGAGCACCTCCAGGAGTGATTCCTGAGTGCAGAGCCAGGAGTCACCCCTGAGCATTGCCAGCTGTGACCCAAAATGCCAAAAAAAAAAGTAAATAAAAGGAGGGGAGGGCACAAAAAAAAAAAAGGAAATGGGAAAGGGAAAGGAAAGGCAAAAGAAGAGGGCTCGAGAAATGGTACAGTGGGGAGGCGCTTGCCTTGCACGCGACTTACCCAGGTTCAATCCCTGGCATCCCATATGGTCCCTGAGCAATAAAAATTAGATTAAAATTTCCAATTAATTTTTGTTACAGTAAATTAACCTACTGAGTTGACTATCAAATTTGTTATTGTTGTTCTATCTATTTACTGTAACTAGTTGTGATTGAATGAGGCATCATCTCTCAGTAAAATAGCCTATTCTTAAAATTGTGCCATGCTTATCCCTATTGTATGCTGGGACAAATTAGCTAGAGTTTTGTATAATAGACAGAGAAATTTGCTTTTTCTATAGAGAAACCTGAGCACTCACCAAACTTTTACAAATAAATAATTGGATTTATTTTGACATGATAATGTTACCATACATAATTCCCCTGGATAATCTTCTCTTTTGAATTGCAATACCATCAGTGAGGTATCAGGTTCTTTGTGTTTTGTTTGTTTGCTTTTCCCATGACCCAAGGAGGAAATTCTCTAAAGGAGGAAATTCTATTTAAATCAGTGTGGCAAGTGGTTTAAAGAAAGTGGGTACTCTTGGACAAAACATTGTTATAAGTATGCTCACTTGGATTCTTTGCTCTCTCGTGTCTTAAGTTTCTTTACTTAAAAAAACATGTGGTTTGATTATTTACTAGATACTATCTTAGGACACAATAGCAGCAAGGCAGACACTGTCTTACTTTCAGGAAGACTAAAGAAACTATGAGTTAATGTTTGTTGCAATTTACAAGTCTAGTCATGATGTGCAGACCCTTTTAATCTTTGATACTGTCTCTTTCGATCCTCATAACTTGATATCAGTATATAGCTCTATTTTAAAAATGGAGTAAATGTGAATGCTAAAGTCACTTGCTCAAGGTCAGACAGTTACAGGGAAACACAGTTGGAAATGTAATCTGACTTTATTTTTTATTTTTTTATTTTTTGCTTTTTTTTTGGGTCACAGCTGGCAATGCACAGGGGTTACTCCTGGCTCTGCACTGAGGAATTTCTCCTAGCGGTGCTCAGGGGACCATATGGGATGCTGGGATTCTAATCCGGGTTGGCTGCATGCAAGGCAAATGCCCTCCCCGCTGTGCTATCACTCCAGCCCCTAATCTGACTTTAAATCCAGGTTCCTAACTGCTTGTACTCCCCAACCCTTATGTCCTTGCTAGGTTGATGGACCACTTTGTGTTCCCTGCAGAAAAATTCTCAGCCTCTGTCCTTTCCAGGCAGATATAGAACCCAGCTACACCCCCAAAGTACATGTCTACCCCAAGACCTTCTTCTCTAGCGAGTCGCTGATTCCCTAAACCATCTTATTTCTCTAGCATCCAACATGACATCACACTCTCTCCCCTCTGCAAGTATCAAATCATTTTGTACAATCAACTGATGTTCCAAAGTTCATGATAAAAGTCCCCTGAAGACCGATGTTCTCTTTACTTTCATCCAAGCCACAGAACTTAGGCAGAGTCTTAGGTACTTGGTAAATTGCAATAGTATTTTCCATTGCCAAATTGGCTCCAAAAGCACGCATCCATCCATAGAAAGGAAAGGTAGGTGACCTAGTTAAGAGACAATAAATCAAATGTGCTTCCTTGTCAACCAGGATTCTTTTCACTTCTAGTGGCTTTGACTCAAATTTTGCCTTCCAGATTCCACCTTCTCTGACTGATTCCCACGTAGGGTATCCCATTCTGTGTGCTTGCTGTCATGCTATTGTAGAATTGCCTTGTTGGCTCCTGAGGACAGAAAGGCTGGCGACAGAGGCCTTCTAGGGATTTCACTTACTCTCAGCCCATCTCCCTATTGTCCTATCTTAATCTCAGTGCAGAGAACATGCATTTTTTTTTCTTTCTGAAGAGAAACAGGAATGAGCTATAGGGTGAGCCACTGCTTGGGGGAGAACGTCAGTGTCGTAGAGGAGAAGGAAGACCCCATGCCCTCTCCAGATCCCATCCAGGGGTTGCCTCTGGGACTCTGTTCCCGTGCATTGGAGCTTATCGCTGGCTGATTTTTCCCTTCCCTTCATATCTGCCCAGTCACATCCAGACTGCTTTAGGGCTGGTGCCAAACCAATAGCCCCACAAGGCATTTTATCATTTTATTTCATGTAAGTCAATACAGAATCTCCCTGCCACTGGGGAAAACAGCACAAAAATTTTTTTGGTTTCTTTCTGCCTCTCCTTCCTCAGACCCTCTATTAGATAATGTAGCAGATTCATCCATTCCCAAGGAGGAGTCTAAGTGATCACATAGGACAATAGAAATCCCTCTTCATGGTTTATTTGATTGTAAGTGACTATTCCTCATCTGCTCACTCCAGTTCTTCATAGATGTGGATCTTGAGCAACTTCCTGACCCTATAGTTCCTCATTTGGAAAATGCGAATGAGCCCCGTTAGCTCTTTGCCTCATTTATCAACTCTTTTCACTCATCTCTGGTCCTGCCTTGAAACTGGCTCTTGTATTTTGGCAGCTGGTGGCCATTTTTCCCCCTGAACAGAATAGAGAATGTGTGAGCTCTCTGGGACTCCTTTCCTTTCTCGCCTTTCCATAAAGCTGTTGCCTGGAAGGCGCTCCCAGGAATTGCAAACGCTTTGGCCTCAGACTCAAGTGGTTAGACAGCACATGAGGTCACACCCTTATTCATCATCAGAAGAAAAACTGTTGAAAATTTAATGGAGACCACCACCAACTCTGTGTGCATTGCCAAGAGACAGCGCTTCTAGGTAAGCCAAACGAGCGAGATGATCTGACAGCCTATCAAGGAATGCTAGTCTAAAATTTTATCTTAGTTTTTAATTATATTTTCCCAGTCACATGGATTGACCTCCGGGCCTCACACATAGTCTGAAATTTTAAACAAGAGAAAATTGGACTCAATGTAAATGAGATGTCAGTTCCCTCAAGAATGTTCCAGTTGAGTACTCAGAGTGTACACCCCATCCTGTGAAAGATGTGAACTGTTTACAGGACCTGCGTGGTGACATACAGGCTACATCGTGGTGACTAAATCAGTTACGATTAAAAATGTTTCCGGCACTATAGGATGTATTCATGTTTTCTAAAGCATGTGATGTTTACCTGAAAACATGGCAAAACGGCACAACTTAGGAGTGATGATGAAAGAATTGTCATCTCCTGTACTCTCTGGCGGACGCCTTCTTATTACCCATATCATTACCCATTATTACCCATAGCAGCTCTGAGCAGGGAACACTGGGTGAGAGACGCTCAGATATGAGTGACCTGTGCCCAAGAGCAGAATCTCCTGCTCACAGCAGCCCTGAGAATGAAGCAACACCACAAGTCCCCTTGGTTACCTGTGGTACAAGGGACCAAGAGCCACTGAACCCTTCTCTTTATAAAGCAACTTTAGCATGCGCCATTGTTTTGAGTGATTGTTGCCTTTTCTTTCCTTCCAATCACCCCATCTTTGCCTCCCATTTTTAGCTCCCACACGTTGCTAAAACACAGAGGATCAAGGAAAGTTGGGTCCATTTCCTTGTAGGTAAAGGTTTTAGTTCAACTTCTGTTCTTGAACCCATCTGTCTTAATACAGCAAGTCTAGCTGGAGATCCTGTTTAACACCGAGGTAGAACAAACTGGGATTCTGCTCTCAGCATTTCTTTATTCATGCTCCATGACCTACATGCTAATGTCTCATCTAAATACGGACTTTGAATGGTTCTCTTGCTGTCCAAGTTGTCCTCTTTGTGTTGATGGCATCAACTGACCTCCATAAAGTGAAATCTTTTCAACATTTTCCCTCATACTTTAGTTCACTTGAAAATGCAGAATATATATGAAGTATTTTCAAGCAGAAGACAGTCTTAATGGTTTCTACTTGCTCCTCCCATGTGAAGCCTGAAGGCAATTAGAAGCATCAGTAGGCACTATCCTCTCGAGATAGGAGAGTTGCCTTCACACTATTAGAACAGCTAGTTTAATTTAGTCTTGGGCCACATCCAGCTGCGCTCAGGGCCACTCCTGACTCTGCACTCAGAGGTCACTCCTGGGTGGGCTTAGAGGTCATGTGTGTTGCCAAACATGGAATCTGGATTGGCTGCATGTAAGACAGGAACCTTACTCCTGTACTATGTCTCCAGTCCTTAGAGCAGCCTTTTTCAAAATACCTTTGACTAGTGAGAAAATCTCCTTTGATAGTAATCTTCCCACTTTCACCCCTCAACCCAATTTATAGGCCTTAATATCATTCCCACATAATAATGTTCCACAACATTATTGTGTTGTCCAAAGTGGTGTTGCATTTGGGTTTTCCATAACTGTTACCTTCTAACACACACAGATTTCCACCCCTCACTCAAGACCTTTTACCCTGGTACCAGCCTGTGTGTTCAGGTATCTCTTAATATGCCAAAGACAGAGCTGAGAATGCTTCTGCTAAGACCTTCATGTCAAGACCTTCACGTTGTTCCCATTTTACAGATGAGAAAACTGAGACAACCCGGGATAAATGGCTTCTTTGAGAATATAACTTAGACCTTGAACTTGGATCTCTCTTTGTTCGCTCTACCAAGGTAGAGAGAAAATTTTCTGTAACTTCATTCTGGTCTGTTCTGATTAATAACATAATTAATTACATTCTGATGTAATAGGTAAATCTGTCCAGAGACTCCCATCTAAGCCAAAAGTAGAACAAATTGGGAATTGCCTGGTTTTTCATGTCAATGAAATGATGGCTGAGGAGTTGGATCTAAATGGTTTTCTGGAAATGTCAGTTGCCTTGTCAAGCTAAGATGGTCTTCATGTTTTCAGCTTGGATTTACGTAGCTCTGCCTCCTTATAGTTCATCTTCAACATCCTCTTCCTTCTTCCATCCCTTCATCCTTCTCTTTCCTCTCCCCTTCTTGTGCAGGTACCAGCGAATACTGTTTTTGTTAGTCATATGCTCTGTGAGGCAGCCTGCCTGTGACTCAGCCTCCTTCAGAATAGCCATATCAAATAGGCTCTCATCCCTCAGAACACCAAGGAAATTAGTACCAGAAAATGGCCTTCATGTACTTGAGCAGTCAGCTGTGGTCCATTCAAACTCTCTGTTTCCAGCCACAAGCGGTGTACAAACAAATCCTTCCTTTGGAGTTCATCAAAATGTATGTTTATAGAAAGGAATTCTAAGCTTAGGGCTCCAAGGCTGAAGCAATATTACAGCAGGTAGGGCACTTGCTTTGCATATGGTGGACCCAGGTTTGGTCCTCTGAACTCCAAGACCTGGCAGGAGTGATTCCTGAGTGTGGAGCCAAGAGTCAGCCCTGAGCACTGCCAGGTGTGGCTCAAAAAAAGCAAAACAGACCACGACAACAACAAAAAGACTCCAAATGATCTCAAATATTGCAAAGTATTCGAAGCAGAAAAAAAATTTTAAGAAATAAATTATTTCCATCAACATGGCACTTCTAAAAGACCTAGGAAACCAAGGAGCCTTTTGTGTTCCAAATCTAGAGCATTCAGCAAAGTCCCGGAGCCAGTCTGAGCCCGTCTGGCTTGACTTGGGAAGAAACTGCTCTCTTAGGTATCCCGGAAGGCTTGGTATGCTTCCAGAGGAAAAGAAAATAGGCTATTGAAGAACTATTTGTACTCCCATGAAGATCTATTTGGCTTTTGGGTCACACCCAGCGATGGTCATGGGTTACTCCTGGCTCTGCACTCAGGAATTACTCCTGGCTGTGCTTAGAGGACCGTATGGGATGCTGGGAATTGAACCCTAGTTGGCCCCATGCAAGGCAAATGACCTACCCGCTGGACTATTGCTCAGGCTCCAGATAGGGTACAGATGTACCCATTGTGAACAATAAAAGAAATTAAAAGTTGATTCCTTTAAAGTAGTATTGAGGGGCTCAGGGAGGCAGTGGAAAGGGCTAGTGCATGTTCTTTATATGCACTATGGATGTGGCACTAGCATTAGTCACATGCTC
This sequence comes from Sorex araneus, assembly GCF_027595985.1. NCBI lineage: Eukaryota > Metazoa > Chordata > Mammalia > Eulipotyphla > Soricidae > Sorex > Sorex araneus. The sequence continues at coordinate 366,885,403 of NC_073303.1, forward strand.
TGTGCCTATGATGGATGGATCCAGGCTCCACCCCTAGCGTCAAGTGTCTCCTGAGCACTGCTGGAAATACCGCCTGACAATGTGTGAGGAATAGTTTTGAGAGCTGCCAGCTGTGATCCAAAAAGCAACGAATCAAATACAGCAAATTAAAATGAAAAAATTAAAAGTAGTATGTGGGAGCTCCCTCCCCTCCAAAAGTAGCATTTGGGACTTCGCTGTTTTACAGAAAAGAGATAATCCTATTATCTGGTTAATGACCTTGATTGTCTGTGTTCTGATGACATTTATGGAAGGGCACTAAAATTTTAAGTTCACTTAATTGCTATGGTTCATAAAATATTATTCATCGTTTGATTTATGATTGTAAACACCCTATTATACCTCATCTTACACGTCTGTCTTCATGAAGCTATAGGTTAGGGTGCTCGCTTCGGCAGCACATATACTAAAATTGGAATGAAGCTATAGGTTAGGATATCAACTTGACCCAATAATATATGATTTTGGAGGGCTTTATTGACAGGTCATACTGGTGTTGCTCAGGGCTTATTCCTGTCTTTGTGCTAAGGGATCACTCTTTGCTATGTTCAAGTCGGGGAGGGGCATGTGTGGTGTTAGGTGATTGAATTGGGTCATCCTCATACAAGGCAAGTGCCTTCACCCTTACTATATTTCTAACCCAGTATATGAGCTTTATTTTCCCTAACAGTCGATTATATCAGGAGTCAATGAATTTTATCTGTAGAGGGCTAAAAGATAAATAAATTAGGCCTTAGGGTGCATCTGATCTTTATTGTTGCTATTCAACATTTTTAGTAAAGTACAAAACAACTACAAACAATTCATAAATTAATAATAAGCATGATTGTGTTCTAATAAAAAATTTATGGGAGAACACTGAAACTTGGAGTTCACTTAATTTTCATGGTTTACAAAATATTATTCATCTTTTGATTTTCTCCATTGACTTAAAAATGTAAAAACCGTTCATATCTCATAGAGACCATAAAGACAACAACAACAACAGAGTTTGCCCCTAAGCCATACTTTATCATGTCAGTTATTTGCTTCTAGTCTAAAGGATTCCAGTAATTGGCTGATTCAAAGAATATATTTTACTGTGTAATATATCATTAATTTCTAAGATCTGGGGTCTTCATATGAAACAGATAATTTTAGAAATTGATAATTCTGGTACTTTACATTACAGGTCACTGAGACGGTTAATTTTGTGTGTCAACTTCACTAGTCACGATACCCAGAGATATTGGTCAGACTCTAGCTTTAGATATTTTTGTGAAAGCATTTTCTGGATCAGGCTAAAGTTTAAGTCTGTAGACTTTTAGCACACCAAATTACCTTTTATAAAGGGATGGGCCGCATCCAATCAGTTAAAGCCCTTACGAGAAAGACTACCTAGGAAGGTGGAATTCCATTTAATCTCCTTCAGACTCCTTTAAATAACCATATCAGCTTTTCTCTGGATCTTTGATCTGCCCTGGAAATTTGGACTTACCAGTGTTCCCAACTGCATAAGTTGGGACATACCAGTGTTCCCAACTTAAAATCAGACATTCTTACCAGATAGGTAAACGAATGATGGATGCATGCATGCATTAATGGAGAGGTGGATGATGGATGAATGAATGGATAGATGGATAGATGATGCATGCACAGATGGACAGATGATGAGTACATAGATTGATGAATGAAAAATTCATGATGGACGTATGTGATGTATTGGCTCTGTTTACTTGGAGAACCACACTAATATAGTTATTATTCTCCCTTTTTGTTCTTGAAGAACTGTTTTTATATAGCAGCATAATTATATTCTTTATTCAAAATGTCATTTTTTGGTGATATTGCTTTTTAAGTCCTTTTATTGAGGTCTAGGACAATTTCTTTTGTCTTACATCTCTTAATAAATTTCATGATCCTAAGAAAATCCTAGTTTTGTATCTGAGCAAAACATAATCTCCTTTTACCTCTTTGCTAATGTGATCAGTTCTTATTAAGTAGGATGTCCTCATCTCTTACTTTGTTTTCAAAATCAGCACACTCTTTAATATAGCAGATTTATAATGGTCTCTAAAAAAGAAATTCCACCAAAAATATGTTTAACATTTAGCAATGTTAAATGCCATTTCTGAAGATTTGTGTTACACAGCACATTGAAGGTTTAAGAAGACCCAAGTAAAGATCCCTGTTTAAATCTGTCTAAGCCAAATATTTTGCAAATGTATTTGACCACTGAGATTTCCTTTTTTCTGCAACAAGTATTGGAACACATTTTGGAAAATTCCCGTTTTGTGTTATAACTTCCTATTCTCTTTAATGGTAATACAAAGGCTAAAAGCAATATTTTCTTGGGCAAAGAATAAAGAAAGTCACACATTATTTTACAAATGTGATAAATAATCAAGATGCTAATGATCCTTGCTAAAGAGAACAGGGCTTGTTAAATACGCTAGTCTTTATTATACACTGGTTGTTTGTATTTAAATATAATGTCTCATCTTTAAACAATTACCAGGGCTGACTAAGAGGACATTACTTCTTTGAAAAGGAAACTGTCTTGTGTTTGATTCCAAGTCTATAAAAAGAGACTGTGACATTTTTACCTTTTGCCTATTTTAGAAATATCTAACAGCCATCAATGAAATGGGGCTACTTGAATGAGAAGGAAGAAATAAAATCAGTGGTTGGTTTGGGCCCCAGTTGCTTCTCTACTTTTGCCCCACCTTGATTGACCCCCCAACACTACTCTGAGGGGTCAGGCACAAGTTCTTCCTCGGGGGGTAGTTTAGGCCACAGCTGGCTGTGCTCAGGACTCCCTGCTCAGGGACCCTCTTGGCAGTGCTCTGGGGAGTCTCTGCAGTGCTGGAAATTGAATCCTGATGGGCCACGGCGAGGCCAGTGCCCTATCCACGATGTCACCTCTCCAACTCCTAAATCCTTCCATTTTAAAAATGATTCTTTTCCACTTCTAAAGAAGTGGAATGAGTTTGATCCCTAGAGCACCGGAGATCGACTAGAGCTGTTACCAACTGGATTCCATGGGACGTCAAAAGACCGCGTGGCTGCCCACCAACGAGATGGTCCGACTTCTTCGTCAAATCCCTGAATGAACGGTTTGAGGCTCTTCCTGTTCCTGGAGCAAGCAGATATCATTGGGCTACACTAGCACGCAACAGGGACAAATGGAGACGTTACTGGTGCCCACTTGAGCAAATTGAAGATCAACGGGACGACACGTGATACAAGTGAAAGAAGTGGAAAAGTTACAGGTGCCATGTTGGAAAGTGGTGAGTGCACGTGCGACCTCTGACTTCGGGGGACACTACTTGACTGCCCCCGTAATGCAGCCATGCTCAGTAATGCAGCAGAGAGCACCCATCGCTGTGGCAGGCCCCAGCCAATCAGCAGGCTGGGGTGGGCTGTAAGAAGCAAGGCAGCTTGGAGTGAAGTGCTACACAGAAGTCATGTTAAGGTGGAACCCACGGACCTTGAATCACTCCCATCTCCCTCAGGGTTCCCGTGGGGCAGCTAACACACAGGAAGCTGAACCGGAGATCAGAACAGCTGCCTCCCAACCCTCCCCCGACAACAAAAGAGAATCCACACGGGGACTGTCAGGCCAGCAAACAGCTCTATGTGCTAAGAGGGACAGGTACGTGACATTCCGCATTGGTGGCAACCTGCAGGAGGAGCCACCAAGACTGAGCCCGAAAGTAAACAGAGAGTCTGGGTGATCACGCTGGGTCTGGGTGGCTCACGTCTGTCACTGAGTCACTGGCCCTCTGGTGGGGGATGCTGGTCGCCAGGGAGTTGGGTGGACTTAGGGGAACATGGAAACAAAAAATAAAATAAAATAAAATAAAAAGAAGCACTTTTGCTTTTGTGCTTTTTTTACAGAAATGGGGAGAAAACAAGCAAAACATTACCCTGGGGGGAAATCTAGTTTCTCCTTGAGCCTTGCTGGGGTTCCGTTCCTGGCCTTTGCCCTCCTCACACCCTGTTCTTCTGTCTCTCAGAGCTGACTTGAATATAACCCTATCTAATCCAGCATGATCTCGTAAACTCCAGGCCCTTCTCTGAAAAGGTCTCCAAAAGTCTTTGAGTGTTCTTTAGGAGCTTTGGCATCAACTAGTTCCAAATGCAAATCATTAACTTCCACCCCTACCCCTCCTCCTGCCTCCCCAGCCCGGGTATCAAAGAGTTAAAACGCCCTATAGGGCTGAGACCTTCTGATATCCTTGCAAGGCTTCCTGATGACCTAACAAGTCCTCATGTCTGGTTAAATCTGATGGGTTCCAGCAGAACTGAATTCCAATAAAAAAGCGTTTTCATCGGAGTATAAAGAGATAGTGAAGTGAGAACAGCCACATGATCTGGGAAATAGAAAACCCGGGAAGAAATATTAGTTGGGCAAACCCAAGAAAATCAGGACCTAAGTGAGTAGAGGGAAAATGCCCCAAATAAGCTGATCCACACAGATGAACCCAGGAGAGACCAGGCAGAGGAGAGACTCCAGGCACTGCTTAAGGAAGCAGCAAGTTCATAAAATATCAGAGTCGTGTGAGCTCGGGAAGCAGATAGTCTCTGGCGCATTGTCTCTTTTTCAGAAAACATCTGGAAGTCGCGTTCCACCAAAATGAGAGGCTGTGCCAAGGGTCAAGGTGGCATGGGATTTCACAGGAAAGGGAGGTGCAGATTCACCGAGGTTCTTGAGGCAAGACCATCCGGAGAGCAAATGTTATTGGTGTTACTTCTTTTTGATTCTTGCACGTGGAGGCTTAGAAGCTAAATCATGTGTTCCCACAGCTAGTCTAGTGAGATCCTGAGCTAGCGCTTCCATCCAAGAATTTCTAGATGTCAGCTGCCAATGCATGATAGAGCATTTCTATAATTCTGGAATTCTGAGCCAAAGGACGCTTACCATAAGCTATAAGCGGCCAAGACATAAGCTTACAATGAGAATAAGATGAGATAATCACTCAGTGTTTGCCCAGTATCTGGCACTTGGGAACCTAAATATTGCTGTCTTGCTCCTAGTTAAAAGTATAGTTTACTCACTGTTATCATTATTGCTTCTATGAAACGGTCCATGAAAGAGGAACATTTTTGCTGGACCTAGAAAGACAAGAAAGATTAATGGCTGGGGAAGGAAAAGAGGGCATTCCATGTGGAAGAGAATATTAACAGGGGACGGAAGGACAGACGCATCTGTGTCAGGCTCTGTCAGAGCAACCCATCACAAACTCACTGCACTTCAGTGCTTGCCAAAGTTTACTTAAATGTCTGGGATTTGAAGGAAATAAGCAAATTTTCTATTTCTCCTAATTCGGTAAGCCCTCTCCCTGAAGTAAATTAGATCATCAGAAAGCAACAAATATGAACTCTATTATCTTAACTCCCCATAGATTTGCTTTCATAGCATTAAGATGAATGGGATGTTTTTGGACTTTAGAAAAGAGAAATTAAGTATTAATTTAAAATGCATTTTCAGAACAAAAAAAAATTTTTTCTCAAATCACAGCCCATAGACGTTGCATACCATGTTACCCATTCTAAACGGGTCTACAAAGAACATTTCCCTCAGAACATTGGCATCCTTGTTACCGTCACACAGAGACAATGTCATAACCCAATTGGGGGCTCTAGGGCAATACTTTAATGTACACCAAATGTTTCTGCACTGCTGCCTTCCCATAAATATATAAAAATAAGTGCATTTCGGGGCTGGAACAGTGTTACAGTGGGTAGGGTGTTTGCTTTGCATACTGTTGACCCAGGTTCTATCCCCGGCATCCCATACCTTCTCCTGAGCACCACCAGGAGTAATTCCTGAGTGCAGATCCAAGAGGAGCCCCCTGATCATTGCCTAGCATGGTCCCCCAAACCAAAACAAACAAATGAATAAATAACTAAATAAATAAATAAGTGTATTTGGGGCCAGAACAGTAGCTCAGCCAGCCAAGAGCATCCTTTGCATGTAGGGGCCCAGAGTGTAATCCCCAGCACTGCATGGTCTTCTAGCAACAAGCCAGCTGTGGCCCCCAAAAAAACTGCCAAATGTGATCACTCCCAAATTGAATTTCCTGTTTTTCTTCATGTCACCCTCAACAGAGCTCAGTGCTTCCTCCTGGCTCTGTGCTCAGGGATAACTCCTGGAGGTGCCTGGGAGACCATCTGGGATGCTGGGATTGAGCCCAGTTCGACCATGTGTAAGGTAAGCACCTTATCACTGAACTCTCTCTCTGGTGCCATAAGTGAATTATTTTTTAAGTGCCAAAGCAGGAGAGGAGCATTGGTGATCTCAAAGATCTTACAGTTCCAGAGCAGAGGGGGCAAGGGTGAAGCTTAGCAGTAGGTAACTGGCCTTGGATGAGTGAGGCTCCGGGCTCCATCCCCACCCAGCAAAAACGAACCAAAAAAATCACCTCTCAGGCAGATGACATGGAGTATACGATATGGTTCAGCTTTGGAGCTACGATTGGCTCAGTGGCCGACGGTGGCCGACCCACTCAGTGGCCGACGGTGCTTGCCTGGCCTGTGTGAGACTGTGGGTTGGCTCCTTGCGGGTGTCCTGTTGCAGCAAGGACAACCCCTGGGGCTGTTCTGTGGGATTCCCCAGCACCACCACAAAGTGTGTGATCTCGGGTGCGGAGCCAGGTGTGTTCCAGACCCACACTAAAGTGTGTAGCCTCCAAGAGCCCCGATACTGAAAGACGTATGAGCAGCATGGCCGAGAAGTACCACCCCTGGCAAGCACACATGTGATCACCACGGGAAGCCCCAGCAAGTGTCAGAAGCTGAACACGTGTGAGCACCAGGACCCTAGCGAACACCACAGCTGAGTATGCGAGTGTGCCAGCTACAGTTAAGTGTGGGTCCCACCCCAGGTCATTGCCACAGCCACAGGGAAGGGAAGGAGAGAACAAAGCCAAGGGAATGATTGTCACCTCTCCGTCAGCGCTCCGGTTACTCAGTAATACATGTTTGATCGATTGAGCAACCCCACGGCCCAGACAAATATTGTGGCCACCGGAGGAAACAAAACTGTGCCAGATGACCAAAGAGAAAAAACAAAACACTTTGGCTTCCGAACCCACTTGGCCGCTGGCACACGAGCTCAGCCAGTGAGCTGGAAGCACTTCTCCGGGCCGAGGCTGGAATTGATAGCTCGGCACTATTTATAAACCTGGGGGGAGACTTTCTAGATGAAAGAGGCCACGGTGCTTTGGGAAAGCGGAGATCTTGGTGCCATAGGTTGTCCAAGCTCTAAATGGATTCGCTTCCCTTTGCTTTGATGGGTTTCAAACTTCCCAACAAGAAGGTTCATGTTCCTTTGATGGCCTCAAACAACAAGGAGCTTCATTTTCCTTCTGGTGAGTGGCAAATTGTCCGCTCATGAAGATTGAATGTGTGGACATGGAAACATGGTGTTTTCTTCAGTCCTCAGCCAGAAGGAACAAAGGCATCGCCAGAGTGTCTGCTGCGTGGAGACACAGAGGCAGATCCGACCCCCCCAACACCCTCCAGAGTGAGGAAGGGTAGGAGACATTCCCAGGGGCCTCGCTGTTTCATAGTGCATTTGCAGGGCACCATGGTGAGACTTCAGCTTCCTCAGACTTCTTGTCAGGATGGACCAGGCCAGCGCAGGCACCTCTGCCTACCAGGCTGAGGGAGTTCAGGGTTCTAATGGGGTTCTAATAGGGTGACGCAAAGTTCGCAGATCCTTGGAGACATTAGTGAGTGGAGATTCACTAGTAGCATTAGAGCACACTTGGGTTGTTGTTCTTGAACAGTCAAGGGTGAGAGCAGAAACCCAGACAAGATGACGGAACTCAGTAGAAACTTTATTTGAAGAAAGGATAGAAAGGGGGGAGAAGGCTCAGGGGTATCCTAAGCAGGAAGCCAGGAGAACGGTAGAAACTCTTACTACATTGTCTTTACTGGAGCAATGGGTGAACGTTCTGCATTTGGTTTAAGAAGTGCAAGATGGAGGGGCTGGAGTGATAGCACAGCGGGTAGGGTGTTTGCCTTGCACTCGGCTGACCCAGGTTCGATTCCCAGCATCCCATATGGTCCCCTGAGCACCGCCAGGGGTAATTCCTGAGTGCAGAGCCAGGAATAACTCCTGTGCATCGCCAGATGTGACCCAAAAAGCAAAAAAAAAAAAAGTGCAAGATGGCAAGATGGTAACATGGAGCGGCCGGGACTGAGCACAGCTTGCAGGGATTTTAATTTGGATATCCGGGGTACCGTTCTCAGGGAGTTTTCTCCAGGGATATTGTGTATCTCCTAATCTCACTTCCTCTTGCCCCTCTGTTTGTGTACTAATAAGCTGGGGGGTACTAGAGTAGTCTGTGGGAGGGAAGTGTGGGGCCGGGAGGTGCGGGGGACTCTCTGGGGACAGAGAGAGAGAAGCCAGTTGTGTGGGTTCCACACAGGAACCAGTGCACAGTGAGAGGCCACGACCTCTTCCAGCCAGGACTGTTCCAGCAACGTGGCTTGGGCCAGTGTCACCATTGACTGGAGTCCTCAGCGTCTCTCGTTCTTGGCACACATGCCCGGGGTCCCTGTGTGAGAGGGAAGACGGTCTTACTTAGTGAAGAAAACAGCGTTATGCTCCTTGGTCCACAAGAGCAATTGCTGTCTGCTGAGGCTCTGGAGAGAGACTCCAGGCCCCCCAGATCTGCACCTCCCCCCAGGGGACCCACTTCCCTGCAGGTCCCAGAATGATTTCAGCGGAGGTAAACAGAGGCTGGCATGGTGGCTGCCAGGCTTGGGTGGCTGGGGAAGACGGGAAGGGTGGGGGGCTGGAGGGAGGAAGAGACACAGCCACCAGAGGAGGCTGAAAGATAGGACAGCAGGTAGGGATTGACCCAGGTTCAATCCTTGACACCCCATTTGCCATCCCCAGAAGTGCTCCCTGGTTGCAGAGGCAGGGGTAAGCCTTGAGCACTGCTGGGTGTGGCCCAAACAAACAACAAAGGGGCTGGAGCGATAGCACAGCGGGTAGGGCATTTGCCTTGCACATGGCCGACCCGGGTTCGATCCCCAGCATCCTATATGGTCCCCCAAGCACCGCCAGCAGTAATTCCTGAGTGAAGAGCCAGGAGTAACCTCTGAGCATCGCTGGGTGTGATCCCAAAAGCAAAGGAAAAAAAAAATAAAAAAACTTCCAAACAAACAACAAAGCAACCAGGTGAGTGAGCACCAAGGGCCATTTTAGGATCCCATGACTTCAAGGGGTGCCCTTCTGGTACAACCTACCCAGATCCATCCCTCAGACCCAAGACTGGAGGTGAGTCAGAGGCCAACCTTGGGCTTTCTAGAACAGTGCTCCCTCACCTGGACAGTGCTCCGGGGAGAGGGCCCCACAGCCAGCCTGGGTGCGAATGCCGTCTCCCTCCCCGGCCCCTCCCGACTGTCCAGGCTCACTCAGGAGCCTGGCGTCTGGCTCTCTGGGTAGGGGAGATGGACACCCTCTCCTGTCCACCCCACGGAGGCAGGGCACTTGGTGACTGAGCGACCAAGGACCGGCCTTGAGGACTGGCCTGTAACTGAAGTGTAGAGGGAGTCTTTACGCTTCAAAGCATCAAGGCCCTCAGCGACAGGATGTTCTGGGCTACGAGATGATGTGGATTCATCCCCAAAAGAACACGATGCCGGACTTTTCCAGCTAGATGGGTTGGGCTGAACCCTGGGGCCCTCTCAGGATGGGGGAGGGGGGCAGCCACACCTGACGTCCTCTGACATGGACATGGCCCAACTTCCCAACTGAATACCACCGTACTGCCAAGCCACCCAATAGTTCCAGCGCCCGAGCTCTGGACTGAGCAGCTGCAACACCTCAAAATTTCATCGCACTGTCAGCCCAGGAAGAGCACAGCAAGTCTGGAGGGCAAGTTGCATAGAGGCCCACAGGACCACTGAGCCTGAACAGGAACACAGAGGCTCAGCAGTGCCCACCAGCCCAGGACATCTCCAGACAATGACTTTAGCCACCCCATTGTGAGACACGACAATGATCACAGATGGACTCTTACTGATCTAGGTTTTGATAATTCCATTTGCCTTTGTGTTGTGACAAACAATATGAAGTAAATTTGTACCTGGGGGTGGGGGGCAGGCAGACAGGGCTGGTGGGTGTGGTGGGAGGGAAACTGAGGTCGTTGGTGAAGGGAAGAGCACACTGCTGGTGAGACGGGTGCTGGAACACTTAATATAGGGTATTAATGTCACATACTATCAATTAATAATTAATTAATACCATTAATTTGACAATGGGCTGGAGCAATAGCACAGCGGTTGGGCATTCGCCTTTCACGAGGCCGACCCATGTTCGATTACTCCACCCCTCTCGGAGAGCCCAGCAAGCTACAGAGAGTATGGAGCCCGCACAGCATAGCCTGGCAAGCTACCCGTGGCGTATTGGATATGCCAAAAATAGTAACAATAAGTCTCCCAATAAGAGACGTTACTGGTGCCCGCTCGAACAAATCAATGAGCAACGGGATGACAGTGACGGTGACAGTAATTTGACAACAATATTATCAACAACATATTAACAATGATATAGTAATAAAATATCAATAAGGTTAATGATATTGATTCATATGAATTAATAATGATACATATTATTGATATTACATAATATAAACTATAATATGAACAACTTGATAAATCACAATGTTACAATGAAACATTTTTTTTAAAGAGAGACAAAGTATAATTTTAGTACCTAACCAGAGATTGGATCCCATACTTGGTGGAGGGGGGTGGTGGTGGATGGGGTGGGCAGGGGAGGGGGCTCTGCAGGACATCACGAGGCCAACTGAGAAGGTGTGATCTGGACCGTAGGTTCAATTAAAGTAATGCTTCCATGAAATGTAAGTACTGGTCTGTGGTGATGGAAGAGACTTGGTAGGAGACAGACAGACAGAGATGCACAAAGACACAGAGAGACACACACAGACACAATGACTCACACACAATGACTCACACATACACACTCATACACATACACACATTGAGAACCACAGGTGAATTTGGTTCAAGTGCACTTTTGTTATCTTTGGGAAGATACAACTTACAACTTCTCATTAAAATCAGCACATTTTGGGCCTGAGAGATAGAACCGGGAGATAGTACTGCCTGTCTTGCATGCTGCTGACCCCAGTTTGGTCCCTGGACCTCATATGATCCCCAGAGCACTGCTAAGGGTCACTCCTGAGCACAGAGACAGAAATAACCTCTCATTGGGAGTGACCCCCCCAACAAAATAAACAAACAAAACAAACAAAACCAAGCCAACACACTTTGAGAGTAGACGGGAATACAGCTACTAATTACGCTCGAGGCCCTGGAGCAGCTCTGTGTGAGGGCCCGGGTTCGACCTGGGACACCCAACAGAGCTGAACAACTCGATACAGGAGCATCACTCAAACTGCCCAAACACAGAACCAACCTAACGGTGAGGGAAGCTGTGACCTCTGTATTCAATGGAACTCTGCTCAACCATTAAAAAAAAGGGGGGAGGGGGGCTGGAGCAACAGCATAGCGGGGAGGGCGTTTGACCCGTGTTCGATTCCCAGCATCCCATATGGTCCCCTGAGCACCACCAGGAGTGATTCCTGAGTGCAGAGCCAGGAGTAACCCCTGTGCATCGCCAGGTGTGACTCAAAAAGAAAAAAAAAAAGGGTCCAAGAGAGAGGCCAGTGGGTAGTGTTGCTAGGCGCACCGCCAACTGGGTTTGACCCATGGCGCTGCGTATGGTGCCCCGACTCCCACCAAGAGTGATGCCTGAGCACAGAGTCAAGAGGAATCCCTGGGCTCAGCTGTGTGTGGCTCAAAAAGTAAACTAAATTAAACTAAATGAAATTTTTTTTTACCCTTTGGGACAAAATAAGTGGAATCTGCGATGACAATGCTAAGTCAAATTAGTGAGGACAATTATCAGATGGTTTTATTCATTTGGATTATAATTTACTAAAGCAAGTGAGCTGAGAAAGATAATTAAATTAAGTTCAGGATGAGTGAAAACACGGGCTGAGCACAGGGAGAGGGAAGGGAGGGAGGACGCATGCGAGGTAGGGGGCCTGTCTGGTGGTGGAAGTGCTAATGGTGACATGCCCATTGGAGGAACTGCTAAAAATTCCATAACAAACCAAATACAAGGCCGCGAGAACTTATTTTTATTTGATTAACTTTATTTTTTATTTTTTTAAATTTTATTATATTGAATCACTGTGAGAAAAAAAATATAAAGCTTTCAGATTTAAGTCTCAGTCATACAATGATTGAACCCTCATCCCTTCACCAGTGCATATGTCCCACCACCAAGAACCCCAATATACCCCCCTCCCACCCAGCCCCCACCTAAGTAGCTAATGATCTTCATTTTATTCTCTATACTTTAAAGACATTCAATACTCCTTCCCTCCCTTCCTCCCTCCCTCCCTCCCTCCTTCCCTCCCTCCCTCTCTCCTTTCCTCCCTTCCTTCCTTCCTTCCTTCCTTCCTTCCTTCCTTCCTTCCTTCCTTCCTTCCTTCCTTCCTTCCTCCCTCCCTCCCTCCCTTCCTTCCTTCCTTCTTTCCTTCCTTCCTTCCCTCCTTCCTTCCTTCTTTTCTCTCTCTTTATTTCTTTCTCTCTTTCTCTCTTTCTTTCTTTCTTTCTTTCTTTCTTTCTTTCTTTCTTTCTTTCTTTCTTTCTTTCTTTCTTTCTTTCTTTCTTTCTTTCTTTCTTTCTTTCTTTCTTTCTCTCTGTTTTTTGTTTTGTTTTTTTGTTTGTTTGTTTTAATGGTTTGGGGGCCATATCCGGTGACACTCAGGGTTTCCTCCTGGCTCTGCACTCAAGAATTACTCCTGGCAGTGCTTGGGGGACCATATGGGGTACCAGGGATCAAACCTGAATAATTATCGGTGGCAAGGCAAATGCCCTACGCTATAGTTCCTGCTGTCCTATCACTCCAGTCCTGGTTGTGGAAAGTTACAACTACATAATGATGCCTGGACCACTGTTAGCCAGACAGCAGTGGGCAGCCAGAAGACTTTTGATGGTGGCCTTGACTCACACAGTTTCGTTGTTCTGTTTGGTACCGCAGCTTGATGGAAGGGCTCAGGAGAGAAAGTGCAAACCGGAAGTCAGCACGGAAGTACGAGCCTCACACACAAAAGGGCTGCATGCAGCAGGAGCACGCAGAGATGGGGGCGCCCTGGTGAAGAGAGGAGACTCTGTCTTTGAAAGTCTGCCCATCCCCACGTATCAGGATGGATGAAAGCGTCACGTTGCTGTCCCAAAGCACAAAGAAATTTATTCTGCAGAGAAAGAGGAATTTCAACCCCCTGGGTGCAAACTACAGTGAATGGTGTTCCTGTCAGTCAGCACCAAAAACACACAAAATGAGAGCCAGAGAGAGAGGCCAAGGACTCAGGTCCCTACTGCACACGCCACTGGTGTGTTTAATCCCTGGCGCTGCTTACATTCCCCGAGCACTGCCAGGAGTGATGCCAGGGCACGGATCCAGGATCCGACCCGTGCATGGCCCCAGACAGCAGAAACAGAAACATTTCTTTGTCTTGTATTTGAAAACTTGTTCTTCATCAAATCTTCCGTGTTTTAGCCTTCTGTTTCTTCCCATTTTAATAGTAGATATCATAGACATTTTATGGCTTTTGAATCCTTACCCCACACACACACTAACTTCATGTTCATGCTTTTGGAATAATGAATCAATGTCCTGCCAAGCACTTACAGCTCAAAGGACAAAGTCTCTTACTATTATTGTTGTGAGGGCTGTATTTGGGACTGTCTTTTATACACCTTCCCTTGAGTACTAGAAAAATGAATGTTCAGATAACTTGAGCCCATCAAACGCCACCAAAAGTCACAGCTGGACTCTCCAGTTGCCGGGGGATGTTCTTGATCATTGCTGGGTAGGTGTTGCCGTTCCTTGGATCTTTGTGGCCCATCAAGACCTTGGAGCTTAAAGACTGTCATCTCTGGTCCACTAGATGTCACTCTCACCTAAAAAGTGTTCTGGATACTCCATCCATCTATAAGCTCAGACCCGGAGAAAGTCAGTTACCGCTGGTTTCACTCACAGTGGTATATAAATACTCAAAGCAAATGGTTGGCACCACAGAACAACATAACCCTGAGTCTGAAAATAATGCTGGTTTGTGCTGGTTAAAATGATGATGGGAAGGTGAGGGGGGAGGGGCGGGAAGAAAAGCTGGGGTCACTCTGATAGTGTGATAGCCCCAGAACCTGGGTGAGACTTAGACACATAGTGTGACAGTCTATTCCAGAAACTTTAGAGGAAGGGCAAAGCAACACATTTCAAACATTTGGACAATGATTAATTTTTGGAACTTTTGATTAATTCCAAAGGGCCGAGGTTGCTTAGCATGATATACACACTGAGAAACTGAAGGTTTCCAGAAGTTTGGCAGGAAGGGAGACCTCCAACAATAACTAACGCTGTGCCTTAGAAACTTGGTTTGGGGCTAAAGGTACCTGCCTGAAAGGAGAAAACAAGACAAGCAGAGATGTGGAGGAAGAGCTGACCAGACGTGCTAAGAGCATGTGCAAAGGGTCTGAGGCAGAGAGAATGATGGGGCTGGTAGTGAGGACCAGGGCCTTGGGGGCTGGGCAGGGAGTTGACAGTATTCTCAATAAGGTGACCAGCCATGGAAGAACCTTGCATCGCTAAATTCCCAGGGCCACATCTTCAAAACTCTATGCTTAAGACTCATGGGAATGTAATAATAGGAAGTGCCAGATCAAAACAAATCAGGAATTTTTATAAAATAATCTACCTGTCCTAAAAATGTGCTGATCTGAAAAGTCGGGGGTGGGGGGATGTGGAGCAATGTCAGAATAAAGGCCAGAACTACGTGCCGTCCAGGAGCCTGGCTGCATCCAGGGCTGACTGCTCGGAGGCCTGCTCAAGAGTCCGGACAAGACCAGAAAGGGAAGACCTGCGTCCCCTCTGACGTCTGCTCTGCCCTTTGGTGGTGTGACAGGAGGTAATTTCTCCACAAGTCCCTGAGAGTCCTGGCTTCCTCCCGAGGACACCACCCCCAACTGTTCAGCCTCGTGCTTACAAAGCTGACTCAGAAAGGCGAACAGAAGTGAAGGCCCAGGGCTGGAGCAATAGCACAGCGGGGAGGGCATTTGCCTTGCACACGGCCAGCCTGGGTTCGATTCCCAGCATTCCACATGGTCCCCTGAGCACCGCCAGGAGTAATTCCTGAGTGCAGATCCAGGAGTCAGCCCTGTGCATCGCCGGGTGTGACCCAAAAAGCAAAAAAAAAAAAAAAAAAAAAAGTGAAGGCCCAAGTGGACAGTAGCCATCAACTTTATTTTGTCTGTGTGCTAAGGAGGAATGTTGGAAGATAGAAGAAACAGGCCAAGTCGGCAGGGATGGGGCGGGGAGGGGAGTGGCACCAGGGGCTGGAGCAAGGCTTTGCAAGCAGGAGCCCTGGGGTGGATCCTTGGCACTGCCTAGGCGCTGAGCCTTGCCAGGAGCCAGCCTCAAGGACTGCCCGAGGCACGGCCACGTGTGGCCCCCAAATCAAGAGATGGCAGTTTCATTTCCACAGGAACCCCACTCCTGATTTAGGGTCTTCACTCTGATCACATGGAGGAGATTTGGGGCAAATGCGCCACAGGGACCGTGCGAGTGTGGAGATGTGAGAGCACGGGCAGACGACTCGGCTAAGGTGCCCCCCCACCCCGGGCTGGGTGTGACTCTGCCGGCTCTGCTGTCTGTGACCCCGAGTGGAATCCGAGTGTGTGTGAGCACCACAGCCAAGGATGTGTGTGACCCTGCCTGTGGCAATGGCAGTAGAGGTGGCTGAGGCAAGGAGACGGCGAAGGGCCCCCGTGGCAAAGGGATTCCTAGCGTGGAATCAAACCAACAGCCCAAAGCTGCCGCGAAGAGCCCACCTTGTGAGCACAGGCCTGATGAGACCGTCACCCAGTGCCAGCGACAGGCCCAGAGGAGGCTGGACCCTGACCCCACCCTCCAAGCTCCAGCAGGAACAAAAGGCCAAGAGAAGAAATTTCAGGGGCTGGAGCAATAGCACAGCGGGTAGGGCGTTTGCCTTGCACGCAGCCAACCCGGGTTTGATTCCCAGCATCCCATATGGTCTCCTGAGCACCGCCAGGAGTAATTCCTGAGTGCAAAGCCAGGAGTAACCCCTGTGCATCGCCAGGTGTGACCCAAAAAGCAAAAAAAAAAAAAAAAAAGGAAAAGAAATTTCAAAGGTCATCAATGACTCTCAACTCAGCCCCCTGTCAACCACCCTAGCAATGGAGTCTTACCTAGGTAGAAGCCCCCCATGGGGGCAGGTAGGGAGAACCCTGTAAAGACCACCTTGAACAAAGGAAGAGCGCGCAATATGCTGCCCGAGCCCATGTGCTGTGTGTGCGCACATGTGTTGCCTGCATCTCCCCTCTGGAGACATGTGCTTTCATGCTTCCGTGTCTGATGCTGGGTTGTGTGTAAGGACTCTCCGCCTTTGGAGAATCCCGTGTTCTCCCTAGAGCATGTTACACTCTCTCACTTTCTCTCCCTAATAAAGCCTGTTTTTGCTTCCGTGCTCATCTGCTCCTGCAATTCTTTTTATTTATTTATTTATTTGGGGGGCTGGAGCGATAGCACAGTGGTAGGGCGTTTGCCTGCACGCAGCCGACCTGTGTTGGATTCCTTCGTCCCTCTCTGAGAGCACGGCAAGCTACCGAGAGTATCGCGCCTGCACGGCTGAGCCTGGCAAGCTACCTGTGGTGTATTCAATATGCCAAAAACAGTAACAATAAGTCTCACAATGAAACCTTACTAGTGCCCGCTCGAGCAAATTGATGAGCAACGGGATAACTGTAACTGTGACTGTGATGTTTTATCTTTTTTTTTCCCTTTTTGGGTCACACCTAGCGATGTTCAGGGGTTACTCCTGGCTCTGCACTCAGGAATCATTCCTGGCGGTGCTTGGGGGACCATATGGGATGCCAAGGATCGAACCCAGGTTGACCACGTGCAAGGCAAACGGCCTACCCGCTGTGCTATCGCTCTGGCCCCTACTCCTGACATTCTTTTCCGCAAGGCGAGTCAAAACCCCACCTGGGTCCCAGGTGTCAGGGGCAGATCGGGAGGAAGTGGCCGTGTCTCTCCTCCCCACCTGACATAAGCCGCCCACAGGGGTCCACTGACTCCAGAGGGAAGCAGGTGTGGGAGACAGAACCTGCTCTTCTCTTTCAATGAAGTGGCGCTAGTGGCTAGGCCCAACCCAGCATCTTAGAAACCAGGTGAAAAAACGGAGCAGACCCAGGAGACCTTCCTAGCAGAGTTGAAACCCTGCCGGCACGGTGCTTACTGGGAACAACATCTGGAGCAACTGGGGTTCTTCTGGCTGGTAGAAGGCACTCGGTTATTGCCGTCACACACATGCAAAGGAATGTCTAGGGGGTCGGGTTACTGACCTTTGCCTGCACGCTGTGTCAACGGAGGAAATCCTGCTCAGATTAGAAAAGACTCCGCAACTGGCTTCTTTGATTTGGATGTCTTGGAAGAGCAAGCCCAGAAATGGGGGCCCGTGGGTGCTTTGAAAGCCCTGAGGAGAGCGTGCACGCAGCTGTCTTCCCCGGGAAGGCTTCTTGGCTCGCTTCTTACCCAGGGCACAGCCCCCTCACTAGCTTGAGGTGCAAAGGACATGGAACGTCATGACTCAAGTTCTGACGCCCTGACGTCCAGCTCTCTTCTCCGCTGCCGCCCTGGGGTCTCACTCTTTCTCCCAGAGGGGGCAACTAAGGCTTCTGTTAAAACGTGGAGGAGAGGCCTTTGGGGAGAGCCCGGGGCTGGGCACCTGCAGGGTCAGGCTGGTGGAGAGGGCAAGTGGGGGAAGCAGAATTTCCCTGGAAGGAGAAGCCTGGGTGGGCGGCCACTGCGGGCCACCTCTGGGAGGCCGTGCCGAGCTCGGAGCATGTGGCTTTGCTTCTCCTGCCACTCAGCATTCTCTTCTTCCGTCCCAGCTCCCCCCTTTCCCCTGTAAGGATTTCTGCCTGAGCATGGTGGCGGGAGGGAGGTCTACAGAGATGCTCAAGGCACTGTCCTGGGTTCTGAATACCCCCCCCCCACACACACACACACTGATTATCACTGTATCACTGTAGCACTGTCATCCCATCCTTGATTTGCTCAAGTGGGCACCAGTAATGTCTCCATTGTGAGACTTGTTTGTTACTGTTTTTGGCATATCGAATATGCCATGGGTAGCTTGCCAGGCTCTGCCGTGCGGGCTTGATACTCTCGGTAGCTTGCCGGGCTCTCCGAGAGGGACGGAGGAATCAAACCCAGGTCAGCCACGTGCAAGACAAACAAACGCCTTATCCTTTGTGTGTATGTGTGTGTTTAAAATGAGTGTGTATGGATACCCCCCAACCTACTCATTTTAAATACGTGTAGGGGCTGGAGCAATAGCATAGCAGGTAGGGCGTTTGCCTTGCACGCGGCCAACTCGGGTTTGATTCCCAGCATCCCATATGGTGCCCTGAGCACCGCCAGGAGTAATTCCTGAATGCAGAGCCAGGAGTAACCCCTGTGCATCTCCAGGTGTGACAAAAAAAAAAAAAAAGCAAAAATAAATAAATAAATATAATAAAAACGCGTATATGTTTAAAATGAGAGGTAACCATTTAGAAGAGTTCAAGAGTTTACAATTATGTTCATATTTACACTTTAGGCATACAACAGCACTGCACCACACCCACCATCTACGTGCCTACCTCTCCAGCACCACTGTCCGTAGGTCCCTTCTCATCTGCCCCCTCCGGCCCCACCCCCTGGGCAAACTCTGTTCTGTTGACTAAGCGTAAAGGTGTCTTTTCACTGGGCCGTCTACTGACTTGCATTTTTCCTTCTTTTCCACATAGTATGATCGTCCTTGTGACTCACTTCGCTTAGCACAAGCTCTCCATTCATATTGGAAGCAATCAACAAGCTTTCATCTTTTCTCTTATCTCAGCCGTGGTTCTTTGTGTCCGCATATGACAACTCCTGTATCCACTGTCTGGTTGGACGCTAGCGCTGTTTCAGATCTTGGCTATTGGGAACAGTGCTGCCATACCCAGGGGTGTGTCTGCCTGCATCTCTCCAAAGTAACGCTCTTGTATTCTTGGAATACATCCATGTGGGTGGAATTAGTGGTTCCTATGGTGGTTCTATTTTCTATAGCTTTGAGTTGTCTCCAAACTGTTTCCCATAGAGGCTAAGGTGCCATTTACATTTCCGGGTTGACGGATTAGTGGGGGAGGGGAGGACGGTCTGCTTTGTGCATGCAAGCACCACATAGAACTAAACTGATGCCCAACATTCGCCTTTTGTTCCCTGCAAACAAAGCACACTTTCAGGGAGACCCTCACCCCGAGGCTCGGCAGCACTGACTTGCGATCCTCCAAATGCAACCCTGTGACGTCTGCAAGACAGACATACACCCCCTGATCACCAGTGCCAAGTGTAAGAGAATCTTACACATCACCCCTAACTGCTCACATGTTGGGGGCTCCAATCTTCACTCTGTCAAAAACATGGATATATTATTTGACTCCCCCGCAACTTTGCTGCTCCTAACCGCATGTTAACCAGAAGCCTCACATGTCAATTGACACATATTTTGTATATTATATGTACTATTCAGGGTCAGGGTTCCCTGATCCTGAAAGAGCCGGGAAAGACGAGTAAGGAGAGGCTGCTAAAATCTCAGGGCTGGGAGGAATAGAGACGTTACTGGTGCCCACTCGAGTAAATCGATGTACAATGGGATGGCAGTGACAGTGACATATGTTTTATATGGTCTCTTCATACAATAAAGTGAGCTAGACAAAAGAAAGGGTTATCAAGAAAATTGTCAGGACAAAAGGTACAGTTATTGATTTACAGAGGAAAATACACACATAAATAGATGCAGGCAGTCCAGCCCATGTAGTTCCAGGTCAGATACACTGGCACTCATCCAGTGGTAGCTGACTAACCTTTTTTTAAAAAGTCTAAAGTATCTACTTTCAAAACTGAACTTCCGTATAACCCAGAAATTTCACTTGTTGGTATCTAACCCATGGGTCCCAAAACGCTATTTTGAAAAGCGATTTGCAGCAATATTCACTTATAGCCAAAAATCTGGAAGCAACTGAGCGCTCAAGAGCAGATGAGAGGGGGAAGGAAGCAGATGAGAGGAGTCTCTATACACAACGGGACACCACGGAACTACAAGGGAAAACAAAATCATGCCGTTTGTGCCATTTGCCACGGCATGAATGGAGCTTGAGGGGATTGTGTTGAGTCAGGAGAAGGGGGACAAGTTCAGAGTGATCTCTTTCAAGTGCGGGGAGACAGAAACACGGGAAGGGGGCAACAAGTGACCAAAGGGAAGAGAACTGGAGAGTTACTCTGTGGAACTGAGCTTATGGACTGGGGGGAAGTGGGGACAGGAGGGTTCTTGGGGCCCTGCTGTAGGGAATCAAGGACTCTGGTGGACGATGTGGTGTTGGAACATTGTGTGCATGAATCCCTGGTACTAATATTATTGTGAGCCATGGTGCTTCAAATAAAAATATTTTTTAATTCCCCCAAATTAAGTGTCTTCTTTGTTCTGTCAATTAGGCATCCAGAGTCTATCACTTATGGTGCTGTTCTGTATGTGCTGTTGGGTATGTTGGGAAACATTAATGTGGCTGTAGCTGCCCACTCTGCCGCCTTTGCATTCAAGAAAAATGCTCCATCCCCGTGTACTTGCCTCAGAAAGCTCATTTTGCACTTGTGTGTTCCAAAATAAAGTTGAACACAATGACTTTGTACTTGAGATATTACAAATCGTTAGCCCTAGACACACAGTTCTGAGGGGATATGGCAAACTGTGGAGGGTTCCACGCCAACATTCGCTCTTGGTAATCGCCCTCCGGTTCAAGCTATGACATCTTGTTGGTTTCTGCACATTCTTCCCTCACGCCCACTCTGCCCGGGCTGCACGCCTGGTGCTGAGCGAACAGTGCAAACAGAATCACTGCCAAGGTCAAGTTCTCCTTTTCTCCTGGACCTGAGTGAGAGCAGGCTGGAGAAGGGTGGACTGTGTTCTGAAGGTTTGGGTTCAGAACTGACCACTGAAACACCATCCTGCCAGGGTGCTATCGAGGTCCCAAAGGGTACAGTACTACCCTCGGACTAGAGCCATCCATTCACCTATACACTTCTCTCAGTGCCGTCCACGTTCAAGGACTGTGGTCCAACCCGAGAGAGGACAACTGGGATCTTCTGTGCCTGAAACTTCTCTCTCTCTCTCTCTCTCTCTCTCTCTTCCTTTCCCTCCCTTCCTTCCTCCCTCCCTTCCTCCCTTCCTTCCTTCCTTCCTTCCTTCCTTCCTTCCTTCCTTCCTTCCTTCCTTCCTTCCTTCCTTCCTTCCTTCCTCCCTTCCTTCCTCCCTCCCTCCCTCCCTCCCTTCCTTCCTTCCTTCCTTCCTTCCTTCCTTCCTTCCTTCCTTCCTTCCTTCCTTCCTTCCTTCCTTCCTTCCTTCCTTCCTTCCTTCCTTCTTTCTTTCTTCCTTTCTTTCTTTCTCTCTTTCCATTATTTTTTTGCTTTTTGGGTCACACCCGGCAATGCACAGGGGCTACCCCCTGAGTCTGCACTCAGTAATTACTCCTGGCGGTGCTCGGGGGACCATATGGGATGCTGGGAATCGAACCTGGGTCAGACACGTGCAAGGAAAACACCCTACCTGCTGTGCTATCGCTCCGGCCCCTGTGCCTGAATTTTCTGAGCAAGGGCAGGAGCAACCGAGCTTTTGTGTCCCCGGGCGCAGAGTGCAAGCAGCTCCCAAAGCAAATGGCCCTCATCTGTTCCCACTTGTGGATCAAAAGGCAGCTGAGCCCATGGGAAGGGAGAAGCGTGAGAGATCGTTCAAGAACGCTGTTTACTGCTTTGGGATTCAAGCCCTGGAGCTTCTCATGCAAGTACCTGGCACTGGGTTCCAGGCAGCCTGGCAGGCCATGCAGACAGGCTGTGTCCTCCCTGCCTCTCCCAGGGATGAGTCCCCAGGGACCCGGAGCAGCGTGCTCTCTGCCCAGCTGGGCTCTCTGCTCCGCTGTCCTTGGTCTCCTAGGCACGGACCCCAGATGGCCGTCTCCCTACACCACCCTCCCGCCCCCGCCCTGCTCCACTGGCATTCTCCTCGTTCCCTGCCAGCTTCTTCATCCGGACACCATCCACGCTGTCCTTCTCCCCAGGCAGCACACAGGGAAAAGGAACTCCTCTCTGGGACATTTCCTCAGCTCTTTCCCTCTTCCTCTTTCTTCCATGAGTCCTAGCACTTCCGGCTGGGTGGAACCTCGGCTCCCTTCTGCAAGTCGGCCTTCCTTTCCCACTCTTGAGGTGCCCTTTCCAGACCGCTGACCTTCCCATCCTTGTTTGTACGTTTCCCTCCCCCACAAGATGAAATGTCCAGTAAGGGTTGGGGCTTGGCCTCACTTACCTTTGATGTTCAAAGGAGAGCAGCTGGTGCTGGAAAAAGGTTGGGAACCCAGGTGCCTAGACTAGAAGGCAGAGAGGGAAAGTGCCACACCCACTCAGTCCCGAATGCCCCCCTCACCCAAATGCAAACACATGTGGCAATGTGTCAGTCCTGACACAGATTTATGTCTAGTTTTTTCTCTTTAGCCCCAAGCACAAAGAATTATTTAGAACTTCTCTGAATCTCAGTGTCTCCTTAAAACCATCTATTTTCAATTATTGGGCCAGGCCTGGATTTAAAGAAAAAACAATGTTTGTGTGGGGGGAGGGCTGGAGCAATAGCATAGCGGTAGGGCGTTCGCCTTTCATGTAGCCGACCCATGTTCGATTCCTCTGCCCCTCTTGGAGAGCCGGCAAGCTACCGAGAGTATCGCGCCCGCATGGCAGAGCCTGGCAAGCTACCCATGGCGTATTGGATATGCCAAAAACAGTAACAATAAGTCTCACATTGAGAGACGTTACTGGTGCCCGCTCGAACAAATAGATGAACAATGGAATGACAGTGACAGTGACAGTGTGGAGGGAAAGGACTACAACCGGCAGTGCTCAGGGACCATCTGTGGTGCCAGGGATTTGAACCAGGGTCACAGTCAACATCGACACATGCATGCAAGGCAAGAGTTTTACCTCCTGTACTACCTTTCTGGCCCCTTAATGAAAATATGGAAGAACTTGAAGGAGATACACATTGATTACTCTATAAACTTTAAAGCACCTTTGTAGCGAGATTTAAATAAATGGTAGTTTTAAAATTTTTAATTCCAAAGCCAGTGCTAACAAACTTTCTGTTCTATGTTTCTTTGACTTTTCTGGCTAAAAAAGAATGGTGGCATCCACACTGAATCGGCATGTCGCTGGCCTCCACGCCACAGTGGCCGATGACAATGGTCTGTATTCATCACATAAAACATGACTTTGTAATACTTTTACACATTACTTGCTACTTTGAAAATTATCATTTTCCCTGAGATTGTCCATTGTCTCTGTGCTAAAGCAACAACACAAGGCTTAGATCCAAAATGCAAAATGCGTCAAAGAAAAATTGCATTCGATATATTTATTGTGAATAACTCCCCATGTATCGAGTCAGGACTCATTTTAGAGTGAAGTGTACTAATAAAATACCCTATTTACTGTAACCATTGTGCGGGAATGTTTCTAACACAGAACCTTTCTCATTTTGGAAGTATTGAATTCAGATAGAGATTCCTCGGCGCTTCAGTAATCATCGGCTCATAGTCATACTTGGTGAAGCTCAGGAAGAATTTATGGTTTAGAAAAATAACCTTCTTGGCAGTTAGCAGCACGTGAGTGGGTAGCCCAGACTGAACCGGCAGATGGAAATGATTAGGAATTTGATGTCGAGCAAACGAGCAAGGCAGTATTTTCTCTGTAACTCTGAAATGATTTTTAAAATAAATGATAAAGTTGTTGATGCAGAGACAATGAGAAAATCAGATCGTTTGCTCTTTGAAGCACAATCCATCAGATTTGTGCTTAATAAAAGTGTACCCTATGCATATGTGCTCCCTCCAGCCCTTTATTTTTACTTTAGTTTTACACATTAGTGAAACAAACAGTTCCTGGAGGAGCCTGGCAGTTGCAGTGAAATGGCTGGAGCTGAGCAAGGGCCCTGTCTGTGTACCTCACGATGTTGGGGACTGGTTGGGGGCCCTCTGGACCTCCAGATTCCTCCCTGCCTGCAGCCAACACCTGTCGGAGTCTAGTATTTGTGGATTGAAATCATGAGCAAACAAACGACTTGGGAAAGGGACTTTCACTTCTTCCACTCCTTGCCAAGAGCAGACACAAAGGTGACCGACAAGGCGTAATACATGACATTCTCACTCAGAGTTAATGTCTTGTATCCTGGGAATCTTGGTGCAGTGTCTACTGTGGGTCCTGAACTTTACTTAGCACATGTTTCAAAAAACCTTTGTGCTGTCACTGACCCTGGTTTGATCCCCAACACAGCATACTATGCCCCCAGGCCCACAGGAATGATCCCTAAGAAAAGAGCAAGGAGTAAGCCCTTAGCACAGCGGTATGTGATCCGACCCAGGCTCTTACCCCCAACAGCCCAAACGCAAAAAGGAAACAAAAGCACTCTCTTTTAGGGACAGGTAGCTGGGATGTTTCAGGTATAAGCATCTAAGTTTCAGGTATAAGCTTATACTGATGCTTTCAGGTATAAGCATCAGTAAAAGTGCATTTTCTGTTGTTTGATACACACACATACACACACAGACACACAGACACACACACACATTCTCTTTCTCAAAAGCACATGGGCTGAATTTCTATTTTCAAGTTCTCCACTTTTCTTCAATTTTCTTTTTTTTTAACCTTCATTGATTATTTTTTTCATGTCCCTTCTAAGACAATAGAAGGCATAGCTGAGTAATCTGGGCAGGTATGGGGTGGGGGAATCTTTGCTGGAGCAGATTTGATTCTTCCCTTAAAGCCTTTGATGCCTTTATTTATTTATTTATTTATTTATTTTGCCTTTTTGGGTCACACCTGGCGATGCACAGGGGTTACTCCTGGCTCATGCACTCAGGAATTATCCCTGGTGGTGCTCGGGGGACCATATGAAATGCTGAGAACTGAACCCGGGTTGGTTGCATGCAAGGCTAATGCCCTACCCGCTGTGCTATTGCTCCAGCCCCAATGCCCTTATTCTTGTCCTGTGGGACCAGCTATTCTGGGGTCACTTCCTGTCTGGAGAGCCTGGCGTGAACACCTAGCACAGGACAGCTGAATCCGAGCAGCTGCTCAGCTGCTCTCTCAACACAGCCCTGCAAGCTTGCGGCCCTGGGCGAGTGGCCTCAGCTCTCCCAGCTCCCCTCCTCTCACCTGCATCCTTTGGGGGTGGGGGATGGGGGCTGCAAAATACTCGGGAGACAGGTCCAGAGACTGTCGCTAATGCTGTGCCCAGAAATTCTGGGAAAGAGAAGATCTGGGAATTTCGAGGGGATTGTCCGCCAAGGAAGCAGCAGAGAACCCACCAATCCACACTTTCTCCGTGACGTCCCCCAGCCCACTTGGGATCCTTCCCTCCCCACCTGATCCTTCTCCTGACACTTGTCCACCCCAGCCCTTGTCTCACCCTCCAGCCCTCACTCTCATGTCGTCTACCCCTGCTGCCTCCCGTGTGATCTTCAAAGGCAGGAACTTGTGAATCGCTTCATCTACGAGCTGGACCAATCATTTCAGGGGGAAATGCTGTTTACGTGCATCTGTCTTGTCCATCTTTCTTTTCACTGACACCAGTGTCCTCCATACCCGTGGAACTATCTCATTTCCCTGGTTAGGATCAAACCCATTTGTGAAGTGGAGTTGAGCGTCACTGAAGGAGTGATACCTGATGTAAGCAAGTAAATAGGTTGTTTTATCAGTGGACCAGAGCTTTCTGCATTCTTTTCCAGCAAATATCCATGCACTCTGCCCCAGGTCACTAGAAAAGTGCCACGTAAAACTGCAAAACGTATTTTAGATACAATGGTACTGTCACTGTCATCGCACAGTGGGTAAGCACTTGACTTGCAGGCGACCAGACGTGACTTGAATCCTAAGCGCCACCTTGAGCCTTGCTAGGTGTGAGCCCTGAGCACAGAGCCAGGACTAAGGCCAGAACACAGCTGAGTGTGGCCAACCCACCCTCGCCGCAAATGCAGTGTTGAAGAGCCAGGGGAGATAGTTGAGTGAACTCAAAAACCAGGAGTGAGCCCCACGTATCAAGCCAGGAGTGGCCTCGGAACATCCTTGGGTATGTACTCACCCACAAATCCGAACAACAAAACAAAACAAATAACAACAACAAAAAAAAAAAACCCCAAATACAGAACCAGTGCTGGTTCTGCAAGGGTAACAAGACAGAAACCACTGCTATCAACCAACTCTCTGTTATGAGACCATTCCCTGGAAACCAGTGTTCAGCTGGGCCCGTTCCTGAAGGGCGGGGCCCCATCACAGTCTCCTCCCACCCATGGCTTCCAGAAGGACCCAACGGAGCCTGTAGCCTCTCCGTGCCCCGTGTCAAGAACAGGTCTGGTGCGGAGGCTGGGGCTTGCTCCTCTGCACGGGGGGCGACCATCTCTCCTGGTGTCCGGGACGCCAGCCCCAGCTGGGACTCTGCAGCCCTCAGCCTGGCTGGCGTGTGCGCTGAGAGCTGGACAGGGAGAGGAGGAGGAGGAGGAGGAGGAGGAGGAGGAGGAGGAGGAGGAGGGTCAGCACAGTTCCCACAAACCCTGAAGAGAAACATCTGCTGTAGCTCGTGGCTGGACTCGGCAGGGAAGCGCCAAGCGTTGATGAGGTTGGCGCTCCGCACAGGGGTCTTCACGCGAAAGTGAAAATGACTCTGATGGTCTCTCGGGGGACGTGTAAACATCACGAGGGCCAGAGTTATCTTAATGATTTCTCTCCTTCTGGATTTGACTGGGGATAGCTATGCTGACCTTGGCCGCGTCCAGAGGGCTGTTGTACATCCAACCGAATCTGGAAGGAAAACTCTGAAGGGGACCAGAGACCACCGAGACCACCATCCTGTGGCCTCACGACCACTGGCACCGCACAAGAGGCATCGCGGGCAGCTGCTGGGGAGAAGCCCTCTGCAGCCCACGGGCCCACGCCTGCACGCTACACACACACACACACACACACACACACACACACACACACACACACACACACACACACACACACACACACACAGCGCCAGGACCTTCCTGGCTCGGCCACCGAATCTGCCTACGGGCGAGAAGTTGCCAACAACTAAACAGAAAGAGCGCTGGACCGAGGGGCCAGGCGGGTCCCCTTCCTGTGACCCTGAAGAGGTCGCAACCTCAGCCCCCTGTTCTCTGCCAGCACAATGAGGGTTACACATTCTTCCTCGCCTGACTCATCCGCTTGATTTAAAGACCCTTTAGCCTATTGCACCGAGCACTTACTTAGCACTTGCTATGGGCCAGGCAGTTACGTCAACACTCTGAAGCCTCCCAACGATCCCCTGAAAGAGGAAGTTACTGTTACTGTTGCTGTCATTTCCCCCATTTACAGATGAAGAACCCGACACACGAAATTCAATGTGAGAACTGAACTACAAGAGGGGAGGGCAGAAAATTCAAAGGGCTGGAACCCCTGCCTTGTGTACAGTAGACTCAGATTCAAGTTCAGGATAACAACGGTTCCCGGAGCACCATGGGGAGCACCCCCCCCCACCTGTCACAGAGCCAGATGTATCCCCACCCGAAACTGAACAACTGTAAGTGACTGGTAGAAGAATTATTGTTTCCTTCTAGACATTAGACTATGATTTCTCACATAATCCTGACTCTCACTCCCTCAAAGCAACTTTTCACACCAGCTCCAGGGTTCTGAGGGGTTGGCAGCCTCTCTGTCCTGCCTCTGTGCTGGGCATTTCTTTCGTGTTGAGGTGAACTGAGTCCCCTCCCCAAAGTCATATGTCAAAACCCTGATATCTTAGTAAGTTTAGAGACCAGAGTGTGAAAGAGGCAATCAAGTTCAGGGGCCGAAGAAACTCACTGGGCTGGAGCATGTGCTTCTTTTTGGTGGTGCCAGAGGGTTGGGCAAAACCTAGCAGTGCTCAGGGTTTACTCCCGGCTCTGTGCTCAGGGATGACTCCTGATGGGGCTTGTGCGACCATACGTGGTACCAGGCATAGGCAAGTGTTTTAATACCTGGACTATCTCTCTGGCCTCTAAAACATATGCTTTGTATGCAGGAGGCCTGAGTTTCATCCCCAGCACTGCATGGTCCTCTGGGCACCAAGCCCTTAGAGTAGCCTCTGAACACTGATGGGTGGATGAAGAAAGAAAGAAAGAAAGAAAGAAAGAAAGAAAGAAAGAAAGAAAGAAAGAAAGAAAGAAAGAAAGAAAGAAAGAAAGAAAGAAAGAAAGAAAGAAAGAAAGAAAGAAAGAAAGAAAGAAAGAAAGAGAGAGAGAGAGAAAGAAAGAAAGAAAGAGAGAGAGAAAGAAGGAAGGAAGGAAGGAAGGAAGGAAGGAAGGAAGGAAGGAAGGAAGGAAGGAAGGAAGGAAGGAAAGGAGGTAGGAAGAAAAGGGGGAGGGAGGGAGAAAGAAGAGAAAAAGAAAGAAGAAGAGAGAAATAAAGAAAAAGAGTAAGGGGGGCTGGAGCGATAGCACAGCGGGTAGGGCGTTTGCCTTGCATGCGGCCGACCCGGGTTCGATTCCCAGCATCCCATATGGTCCCCTGAGCACCGCCAGGGGTAATTCCTGAGTGCAGAGCCAGGAGTAACCCCTGTGCATCGCCGGGTGTGACCCAAAAACCAAAAAAAAAAAAAAAAAAAAAAAAAAGAAAAAGAGTAAGGAAAAAAGAGAAAGGGAGGAAAGGAAGGAACAAGGACCTTCTAAAAATTTAAGTTAAGAGGGAACTTTTAAGTTGATTCCAGTTCAGTGAGGCCACCAGGGCAGCTGTGATCTTGTATGAGTGGCATTCTTGTAAGGAGGTGACTGAGACCCAGTGCTCAAGAGGGCACTGGAGAAGATGCCTCGTCTGGCCCTGCACCTGGAGGGGGCCTGGAGGAAGCCCGCCCTGCCCACACTTGGATCTTAGTTTCCTGCCTCCAGAGCAGATCATGGCAAACGAGATTCTCTCACTTAAGCCCTTGTTCCTCAATCTTTTTCTGGTCATGGCTCTCCCGCCTGTGTCCTTCCTGTGGCCCTCCTGTCCTACCACCAGGCCCCCCAGTAGGCTAACGACCCCCATCTCTGTGATTTCCACCTGGGGTCCATGAGAAACGCTGGCTAAGGCAGAGTCTGGGGCACTTGTCACCGCAACCCGTGGTGGATAATCTTTTCGGTCCGGATATGTGGTCAGCCATGTTCCGGCTGATCACTGGGGTTGCCTTGGAGGTGGCGGGGGGCCCTGTGAGGGGGTGCACTGGGCCCCGTCTCTGAGGACACAGAGAACAGGAAAGGTGGAAGGGGTCAGTTGGTGTTTCCCATGGGGCCATCTGAGGGCTGGGTCGGGGTCCACTGCCTTCAGTCTTAGACTCAGGATGAGGACGTCACCCCTGGGTCTCAGGGTTCCCAGGCCTCCAGAGTCCGCCAGAAGCTGTCACTCTCCTGGTTCTGCTGCTTCCTGCCTGGAGGACTTCACAAGTGCAGATTCTGGGACTGCACGAGCCAGTACATTCCTCACACACTGAGTCTTATGTCTTTCAATTAGCACCTGGACTGGAGCGATAGCACAGCGGGTAGGGCATTTGTCTCGCATGCAGCCGGCCCGGGCTCTATTCCTCCACCCCTCTCAGAGAGCCAGTGAGCTACCGAGAGTATCCCGCCCGCCCAGCAGAGCCTGGCAAGCTACCCGAGGTGTATTCGATACGCCAAAAACAGTAACAACAAGTCTCACAATGGAGACATTACTGGTGCCCGCTCGAGCAAATTGATGAACCACGGGACACAGTGCTACAATGCATTAATTATTACCTATTGGTTTGCTTCTCTGGAACACCCAGTCTGGTATACAACCTAGAAAGCCAGTACCATTATCTTCAAAAATCCTGCTGAGAATATTCTGCTCAAACTATCCAAATCCTATCAAGGGCCAAGGGCTGAGAGACAGCACAGCAGGCTGAAGCACAGACTTTGCATGCAGGGGGCCCAGGCATGCTCCCTGGTACCACACGGCTCCCCAAGCACCACTGTAGTGACCCCCGAGCACTCAGCCAGGAGTAGCCTCTAAGATCTGAGAAACAAAGCAAATCCTGCTGCAGGCAATGCATTTACTTAGCATATATTTTGTGTTCTTTTATTTATTTTGGGATAGCTGGGGATCAAATCCCAGGGCCTCATGCAGACAAGGTAAGTCAGCCTGCTCTTCCGGGGAGCGAGAGCCCTGGCCCCACGCACTGTTTTCAACATCTTCATTAAAGGGAAAGAATCAAATGTTTATCATGGGGGCTGTAGTGATAGCACAGCGGGTAGGGCGTTTGCCTTGCATGTGGCTGACCCAGGTTCGAATCCCAGCATTCCATATGGTCCCCTGAGCACTGCCAGGGGTGGTTCCTGAGAGCAAAGCCAGGAGTAATCCCTGTGCATCACCAGGTGTGACCCAAAAAGAAAAAAAAAATGTTTATCATGAATTTTCAAAAAAAACAAACAAACACTCTGCTTCTGGGTAGCCAAATACTAGTTATAGAGAAGTTTCTACTTTCAGAAGTATTACAAATAATAGGGATGACCCCGCAATTGAAAATAGAGAATGGATTAATCTGATTTTATTGTATCATTGATTCTCCTTGCCCTGCGGTGGTGGTTGTGATGGCTGAAGGTCACTCACATGTGGCTACAACACGGTGGTGTCAGGGGTACCAAACACCAGAATCCTGCCCAGCTCATGGGGTTTGGGGAGTGGCTCAAACTCTCAGCCCAAACAGAAGGCAGAGGCTTTCTCCCACTGAGATGTCCCCAGACCTCAGAACATCACTATTTTAGAGCTAACATCTGAATCACAGTACCTGATAGAAAAAATTCAAAGCAATTTTATTTTTCAAAGGTGAATCTGAATTTCGAGCCTGGAGAGATAGTACAGTGGGTGGTGTGTTTGCCATACACACAGCTGACCCCAGCTCAATCTTTGGCATCTCATATGGTCCCCCGAGCACTGCCAGGAGTAATTACTGATTAAAGAGCCAGGAGGAACCCCTCAACTCTGTGAGTGTGGCCCAAAGCAAGAACAATGGCAATAACAACAACAAAATTTGAATTTGATCCAAATGCCAATTTTTTAAAATGCCAAAAATTATAAATGACAGGGAGAGAAATTCTAATTTCACAGAAATGCAAAGGAGCATTAGAGACTACAGACAATGATAATATGCAAAAAAATCAACAGGTGAACGAAATAAAGAAATTCTGAGAGACAGAATTTACCAAGACTGAATTTTAAAGACATAGTCTGAACTGACAACTAGCCACTGAGGAGATCAAACCAGGAATCAAACCCTAGCAAAAACTAAAAGCACAAGGCTCAATAGCTTAAATAACAAATCCTATCAAGTGTTTAAAGGAGAGTTAAATGCCAATCCTGAAAAATCCCAGGGAAGGAATTTCCTTTACAAGGTTCTGATTCCAAAGCCAGACAAAGGCAAGCAAACGGCAGGTAATATCTCTGATGAACAAGGATGCGGAAATCTTCCACAAAGTCCTGGGGAACTGACTTTCAAAGAACTGTGCCATATGGTCATGGCCAGGGAGGTGATTATTAGATTATTGGCTGGAACACCTGCTTGCAGGAGGTCCTTTTTGGTCCCCAGCACTGCACGGTCTCCTGAGCGTAACCAGGAGTGGACCCCAGGCAGGGTGTAGCCTCTGAGCACTGCCAGGTGTGACCCCTGAATTAAATATATATATATATGTATGTATATATATAATAAAGTCTTTGATTTGCTCTTAAAAGTCCCTAAAAATTCTTGTAAGGCCTCCTTCCCTGTATATATCTGGTTGTTGAATTTACTCTTCAGCTATTTATACATCACCTGGATTCAATCCAAATAGTCCCCTGTATCTTTGTATTGCTTTATTTTTGTCTGTCTTTGTTTTTCTGCCTTTATGTCTTCCCCTTCATTTTTATTTGGTTGCTATGTTATTTTTTACAATAATCACAAATCTATAACTTCTTTTAGTATGAGGTCTGTGGTACCAGAGGAGTATGTCTATAAATATGTGTGTATACAATGAGTGTTTGTATAAACTGGGAATATAAACTAGGGATTCTTTTAGTATAAGGTGTGTGGTACCAGTTAAGTATGTATACAAATATGTGAGTATATAATATATAACATATATGTATATATATATAGCACTATAGCACTGTCATCCCATTGCTCGTTGATTTGCTTGAGCAGGCATGAGTAATGTCTCCATTGTGAGATTTGTTGTTACTGTTTTTGGCATACTGAATATGCCATGGGTAGCTTGCCAGGCAGGATACTCTCAGTAGCTTGCCGGACTCTCTGAGAGGGACAGAGGAATCGAACTTGGGTCCACCGTGTGCAAGGCAAACGCCCTACCCTACCCACTGTGCTATCACTCTAGTCCATATATATATATATATATATATATATATATATATATATATATATATAATGTGTGTATGCACACGCACACATACACAGAGACACACATATATACTTTTTTGCCATCATGGGAATGGAACTCAGGACTTTACACATTCTTTATGTTTCTCAACATAAAGGAAAAGAACTGCAAGTTTGAGAAAAAGTCCAGGAAAGCTGCTTCTTGTCAGGACTTGTCCCAACTCCTTTATCACTGGGCTCTTGGTCCCCCCAACCTTGAATCCATCACACTGCTAGTGAAGTTGGTCCTTGGCTCTTAGCTTATTCTTTCTCCTTGAATTCCTGGACAGGAAACAAACAAATAAAAGTGCTATTGATTGATTTTTCTTCTGCAAGTTTGCTCCATGAATATTGGTGCCCTGGGAGTGAAGCTTAGAGCTTTTATGTTCTTGAACTATCTACCTCTCCATATAAACGTCTCCCAGTGTCTCCGGCCTGATATAAATTCCCTGCAATCAGACTTCCCCCACTTTGACTGTATTCCTGGCACCGAGTGCAACGAAGGCTGTTCCTCTGGAGAACTGAACCCAGGACATCGTGTTCCATTTGCATGACGAGATGCATATTTCCCAACCAGAGACAAATCCTTCATTTCAAAGGATGGAGGGATGGTAGTTATAAAAGATTCCAGCTGGTTCCATGAAGGGCATTGACAAAAGTTGACTCCAACTATTCTTGGCTCGGAACCCAGGGCAGGCTCCTTTGATTGCGAATTGGATAAGCCCTCACTCATTTGCAGCTCTTGCCTCTCGTCAGTTTGCTCTGGAGGAGGCAACCAAGCTTGCAGTCAGGTTTAGTTCAGTGGGCCAGTGGTGAGGGGCACGCGCCCGGGGCAGGTGGCCCTATTCTTCCAGACGGGTCTCCACCCTGAGCTGTGTGGCAGAGTGGAGACCAAGGGTGCTCTGTCCCTTCCTCTGTGGCTCTGACTGTGAAAGAGCATCTCTCTGTGCCTGGCTGACCTACAGGCCACCCTCTGTCCATCCCTGTACATACCTGTCTTCTGACTCCTCCCTCTACTCCGCCAACTCACCACAAGACAGAATGCAAGTGCAACTATAAGCCCCTTGTAGCAACCGCTGAAGGCGCAGTTACTTTAACACAGCAGAGCCGGAGAGATAGTACAGGGCGACATGCTTGCCTTGTGGGCAGCTGACTCTGTTCAATCCCTGATACCACATCCGTCCCCTGAGCACAACCAGGAGTGATCCCTGAACACAGGGCTAAGAGGAAGCCCTGAGCATCGCCAGTGCAATCTCCAAAACAAACAAGTGAATAAACTTGGAAATAGGAGATTCACAAAACACTTTCCAATTCTCAACCAAAATGTTAAATCAGACTGTTCAAAGTAGACTGGCATTCCTACTAGTGTTTTTTAAAATGGAAATGATTTATTATTAATTATTATTATTTATGTATTATTTACTATTTATTACACTTATATATAATATATGAAATTAAAATTAATATGCCAAAAACAGTAACTATAGGTCTCATTCCCCTGACCCTGAAAAAACCTCCAGTCATTGGGAAAGACGAGTAAGGAGAGGTTGCTAAAATCTCAGGGCTGGGAGGAATAGAGACATTACTGGTGCCTGCTCCAGTGAATCAATAAGCAATGGGATGACAGTGATGACAGTGACAGTGATATGTAATATATATGTAATATATATTTATAAATTTATATTATATATATGTGGGGGGTCCTGTCCTGTACAGCTCCCTACATATATAAAATGACTCCCTACATATATAAAAAATATTGACCCCAATGTGATTCAAACATGCAGCCTTCTGATCTGGAGTCAGATGCGCTATATTTATATTATATTAATATATTATTTATTTATTATAAATTTATAATAAATATACATTATTAATTATATATAATATAGTATTAATCTCACCATGCGGGTCTTTGGCAGTGGTGAGATTAATAATAAACATTCCCCGACCCTGAAAAGAGCCTCCAATCATTGGGAAAAATGAGTAAGGAGAGGCTGCTAAAATCTCAGGACTGGGACGAATGGAGACATTACTGGCACCCACTCGAGTAAATTGATGATCAACGGGATGACAGTGATACAGTGATATAATGATTATTAATCTCAAAAATGGGAATCATGAATGAAACCTTGACCTCCCCCTGATAAATTGCTCCTGGTCTATTTCCATGAAAGACTGTAGGGCTTCCCCTCTCTTCCCCCCAGTGCATACACCTGCCCAGCTACCGTCTTATTGATCAATCCTTTATTTTCCTGAGCTCCTGGAATGGCGTCACTACATAGTCCCTGCCTTTGACAGCTGTCACATTTGCATCCTCTTTTATAGCACATTTACATCCACCATTTCCAGTGGTGCTCAACCTAATGAGCTCCAGCTCCCCCGTCCTGATGTGAACAGGAATCCAGTCAGACACTACACGGAGTCAGTCTAACTAGCTGAGGAGGTTGCTTTTTAGCCAACTCCCTGTGAGTTGGCCCTTCCCAGTCCTGAACAAAACAAAACAGCCCTACCCGCTGTGCTAAAAAATCACTGCATTACTGTCATCCCATTGCTCTTCAGTTTGCTTGAGCGGGCACCAGTAACGTCTCAATTGTGAGACTTGTTGTTACTGTTTTTGGCATATCGAATACGCCACGGGTAGCTTGTCAGGATCTGCCATGCAGGCGGGATACTTTCAGTAGCTAGCCGGGTTCTCCGAGAGGGGCGAAGGAATCGAACCCGGGTCGGCCGTGTGCAAGGTGATCACCCTACATGCTGCGCTATTGCTCCAGCCCGCTAAAAAATTTTTTTTAAATGAATAATTTTTAAAAATTAAAATTAGAGGCTGGAGTGGTAGCACAGCAGGTAGGGCATTTGCCTTGCACACGGCCGACCCAGGTTTGAATCCCAGCATCCCATATGGTCCCCTGAGCACCACCAGGGGTGGTTCCTGAGTGCACAGCAGGAGTAAGCCCTGTGCATCGCCAGTTGTGACCCAAAAAGCAAAAAAAAAAAAAAAATTAAAATTAAAAAGGCAAAATAAAAAAAACCACTGGTAGAAGGGGACAGAGAAAGCTTCCAATGGGACAGAAACCTGCTTTGTATGCAGGAGCTAGGGGCGTCAATCCCCAGCCGAGTGTTCCCCTGAGCACCACCAAGCATGAGCCCCAAGCACTGAGTCAGAGGGAGGTTCTGAACACGGCTGGGTGTGGCTCACAAAGGAAAGAAAAGAAGGAGAAGAAAAAGAGAACCAAACCAAACAAAAGCAAAAGCAAATAAAAAACACTTGGGTAGACAATGGCCCCGTGGCTGTCTAAACACTGGGAACAAACTTCATGAACCCGGTCATGAGCTCGAGGCTGGGGTGTGGGCAGCAGTGAGCGAAGCACAAATAGATGGAAAAGATACACCGGCCAGGTGGGGGAGTCTGGTATGACCGGAAGGTTCGAGAGGGAATGAAAGGGAGCCGGGCAAGGGAGGCAGGCTGTGTTGACGGGTGACACGGGGATCCCAATGCAGATAAGAGGGTGGGGTGGCAAAAGGATGGAGCCAAGAAGGAATGGGGTTTGGTGAGCAACTCCTTACAGGAGAGAGAAAAGCAGTCCAGCTTGGAGAGCCCTAGGGAAGGAAGAAAGACAGAGTGATCCAGGCTGGGAGCACAATCTTTCCTCTTTCCTTTCCTTTGGATTTTTGGACCATACTCAGCTTGCTCTAGCATGCGAAGGGCCGACTGGAGACGTTACTGGTGCCTGCTCGAGCAATCGACAAGCAACGGGGTGACAGTGATACAGTGATACTCAGCTTGCTCCAAGATTACTCTTTATTTACTTACGTATTTAGTTTTTGGTTTTTGGCTTTTTGCCTTACACCTGTCTGTGCCCAGGGGTTAATCCTGGCTCTGCACTCAAGAATTACTGCTGGTGTTGTTCGGAGGACCGTAGGGGACATTGGGATCGAACCTGGATCAGCCACATGCAGGGCAAACGCCCTTCTCAGGGATCAGTCTTGATTCTGTACGTAGGGATCAGCCTTGACAGTGTTCAGGCAATCCTATGTGGAGCCAGGTTGGGGGCATGCGAGGTAAGCGTCTGTCTAAGCTGCTGTTCTCTCTCTCTCCCCTCTGAGCCGAGCCTTTCCATGCAAGCAAAGCTGGAATCTCACATCAATTACTTACTAGCTGTATGACAATGGAAAAGTTGTTTAACTACTGCAAGCTTTGTTATTTCTCCTGGAAAGCTGCCAAATGATGAGATAAAGGAAAGAATGCGTGTCAAGTCATTATCATGTAAAGTCATTATCATGGAGCCAGCCTGAGGGAAGATGCGAAGCTCACCCTCACTTGTTCTGTCCACCCCTGTTCCACCTTCCCGCGAGTGGCTCCCTCCGCACCCTCTGTGGCTTGTTCAAATAGTTCAAGCCCAAAGTAATGTCGCAGAGTCTCAGTGGTTACCATGGTCCCCTGGTATGACACTGCTCTCTCCTGCTGATGCTTCGGGCTGATTAGCTGACAGGCTGTAATCACTATTGACAAGCAGGAAACCCAGTGTGTGCCACAGCCTGATTTATTTGCCATGAGCGGGAAACTATTGCTGCCAAATCGCTCTCTCTTCTGGAAACCACAAGTGGAGACCTTAAATTCCTCTCCCTGTGTTCAATGAAAAACAAAACAAGTTCAATAATGGAACAATTGTTTGGGGTTAAAGTTGATCAGCTTGGTTTGTGTTATCAAGGGTCCTGCTTAAAGGGCCAGAAGCTCTTTGCCAGGAGTGGCTGGGAAATGCCACTTGGCACGCATCAGGTTGATACCTACATGAGTATTTCTTTAAGACTTCATTGGTCCTCATCCTATTGACCAAGGTCCATGCTACTATGTCTTAGCTCCAATGGCACCTTTAATCTCTCTCTCTCTCTCTCTCTCTCTCTCTCTCTCTCTCTCTCTCTCTCTCACACACACACACACACACACACACACACACACATCACACGCACACACCACACGCACATACACCACACAGGGACAGACAGACACATGTGCGCGTACATACGTGCCCGTGTACACCCTGCCCCCTCCCCCATACACACACACCACTATTTCTAGTGAGAAAAAACACAGCTCTCTCCTTTTCTGAAATGTTACCTCCTGGTTTTGATTAACTGAAAAGGGTCAAAGTTTTGATAAATGGCAGAAGGCAGACCCTGCAAAAATCATGCTATTCTGGCCAAGGGCTGGCCTCAATTTGAGAGTGTATGATAAGAAACAGGAAATGAAAAAAGAAAATAAAAATCTCCCCCTATTGTAAAGTGTATTAATGGTTAATAAACATCTGGAGGTTGTTTCTCTTCAAACAGCCGGAAATAGGCTCTTGGTGGCTTCCTGCCGCACTGAGGGTTACTTTTTAAGAGAGAAGGGACCAAGATCCACACAAATTTAGAGCAAATTTAAAGTCACATTTTCCCAGGGGTTATTAGTTTTGACCCTCTTTTTCTTTCTTTATTATTCTATTCTTCTTAAAGTAATACAGAGTACCTCTCCTTCCATTGGAATAAAGAAGTCCTAATTATATTACTTGCATTTGTTTATGGTTTATTAATTCACTCAACATTTATTTATTTTTTTTTACTTTTTATTTATTTATTTATTTTTAATTTATTTATTTTTAATTAGAGAATCACCGTGAGGGTACAGTTACAGATTTATACACTTTTGTGCTTATACTTCCCTCATACAAAGTTTGGAACCCATCCCTTCACCAGTGCCCATTCTCCACCACCCGTAAACCCAGTGTCCCTCCCACCCTCCCCAATCCCATCTCCCCCCCACCCCACCCTGCCACTGTGGCAAGGCATTCCCTTCTGTTTTTTCTCTCTAATTAGCTGTTGTGGTTTGCAATAAAGGTGTTGAGTGGCCGCTGTGCTCAGTCTCTAGCCCTCATTCAGCCCGCAACTCCCTTCCCCCACATGGCCTTCGACTACAATGTAGTTGGTGATCGCTTCTCTGAGTTGACCTTTCCCCGGAACGTGAGGCCAGCCTCGAAGCCATGGAGTCAACCTCCTGGTACTTATTTCTACAGTTCTTGGGTGTTAGTCTCCCACTCTGTTATTCTATATACCATAGATGAGTGCAATCTTTCTATGTCTGTCTCTCTCTTTCTGACTCATTTCACTCAGCATGAAACTTTTCATGCCCATCCACTTGACTACAAAATTCTTGACCTCCTTTTTTCTAACAGCTGCATAGTATTCCATTGTATAGATGTACCAAAGTTTCCTCAACCAGTCATCCGTTCTGGGGCATTCGGGTTTTTTCCAGATTCTGGCTATTGTAAACAGTGCTGCGATGAACATACATGTGCAGATGTTGTTTCGATTGTACTTTTTTGCCTCTCTGGGATATATTCCCAGCAGTGGTATTGCTGGGTCAAATGGGAATTCAATATCTAATTTTTTGAGAGTCGTCCAAATTGTTTTCCAGAAGGGCTGAACCAGTCGGCATTCCCACCAGCAGTGAAGAAGGGTCCCTTTCTCCCCACATCCTCTCCAACAGCGGTTGCTTTTGTTCTTTTGGATGTGTGCTAGTCTCTGTGGTGTGAGGTGGTATCTCAAAGTTGTTTTGATCTGCATCTCTCTGATGATTAGTGATGCAGAGCACTTTTTCATGTGCCTTTTGGCCATTCGTATTTCTTCCTTGGTAAAGTTTCTGTTCATTTCTTCGCCCCATTTTTTGATGGGGTTGGATGTTTTCTTCTTGTAGAGTTCAACCAGTGCTTTATATACCATTGATATCAACCCCTTATCTGATGGGTATTGTGTAAATATCCTTTCCCATTCTGTGGATAGTCTTTGGATTCTGGTCACTGTATCTCTTGCGGTGCAGAAGCTTTTTAGTTTAATGTAGTCCCATTTGTTGATCTCTGTTTTTACTAGATTGCTTAGTTCCGTGTCACCTTTGAAGATACCTTTATCTTCAATATCGTGGAGGGTTTCGCCGACCTTGTCTTCAATGTACCTTATTGTTTGTGGTCTAATGTTGAGGTCTTTAATCCATTTTGATCTGACTTTTGTGCATGGTGTCAGGTCAAGGTCTAAACCCATTTTTTTGCATGTGGTTGTCCAGTTGTGCCAGCACCATTTTCAACATTTATTTTTAAATGCTTATTGCCCTTCAAATAGACTGAAAGACATTTCAATTTTTACATACTTAATTTTTTACTTTCTGTTCTCTTCAGTGGATGACTAAGGACTGGATAAGGAGGAAGAGCTATAGAAGTGAGACAGTCAGTAGCCACTTGAGAAATGAGAATGTCAGAAGCCAGGAAGGAGCAGATATGCACTGAGAAGCCCCATCAGCCCCTCTAGGTGACTTTCCATCCTGGTCGCCCCACTCAGCTCTGGTTGTTATGCTTGTGATTCCATGTAACTGACTCTCAATCCCTGGCAGCGTCTCAGAGTGAATAATAGATCATTGATTGCATTAGGAAAAATCCGAGGTTTGAATTAGAGGAAAACACTGTGCTCCTCAGGTAAGAGAAATTTCATGCCACACTCCAAGACAGAGGGCAGAATAATACACCGACATCACGCTGCTCCCTTGATTTCTCCAGACCAGAAGGGGATGGCCTAGGGAAAATGGCTGGTCCCTGGCTACAGGAAGTGAGCAGCTATGCCTTCCCTGGGTTTTTCTCCTTTAGATATGGTACCAAACAAACACAGAGAGAGAGAGAGAGAGAGAGAGAGAGAGAGAAGAAAGAAGAGAATGGAGAGAGAGAGGAGAGAGAGGAGAGAGGAGAGAGAGGAGAGAAGAGAGAGAAGAGAGAGAGAAGAGAGAGAGGAGAGAGGAGAGAGAGAGGAGAGAGAGAGGAGAGAGAGAGGAGAGAGAGGAGAGAGTACCTACCTACCCTCTGGTCTCCTGCCACTGGCCAGAGCCGGAGGTGCTCCTGCTTCAGTACTAGGTGGACTAGCTCCCACTAACTTGTCTCTGGGTAGATTTTGCTGAGCTCATTAGTTCTCATAACTGATATTTTTCAGCCAGCTTAATGAGCACCAGATGGAAATTTGGATTTTCAGTGGATTTCCATCTATGTCTTATTTTTCGTTTGGTTTTGAATTTGAGTTGTCTGCTGAACTTCCAAACTCCAACATGGTGGTAATTTAGCTAGGAAACTAAGACACAGGTGCAAGTACTGTTGTCGGTTCAAATGAAATGCAGATATTGTTGCCCCTTTCCTGGAAAAGGCCGAAAAGCACCAGTTCTTTCTATGAGGAACTCAGCTGATTGGAGCTACCAAGATCCAGCTTAATCTCAGTTCCCAGATAGGTTAAAGCTGGAATTAATTCACCAAAATAAGAGATTTTGAGCCCAATTCACTGAGTAATAATTCCTCTGTCAGACAGAGAAGGTAGATCTTTAAAATCTTCTTCTGGAGTAAGGGCCTGAAAGACTGGTCCACAGTTGGAAGCTTGCCACAGTGTCGGGAAGAGGGCAGTGAGGACAGAGAAGGGACCGCCATGACAGTGGTAGTTTGAAATGATCACTCTGGACAAGAACTGTGTGCTAAAAGGTAAAAGTATAGACATGGTAACCTTTCAGTACCTGTACTACCATAATGCCCAAAAGGAAAGGGAGAGATGAGCAAGAGGAGAAAATTACCTGCTGTAAAGGCAGATTGAGGATGGGGGAGTGGAAGGAGGGTAACTGGGGACATTGGTGGTGGGAAATGTACACTGGTGAAGGGACAGGTGTTGGAGCATTGTAGGACTGAAACCCAATCATGAACAACTTTGTAACTGTGTATCTCACAGTGATTGAATTAAAAATAAATAACTGAATTTGTATAAAACATAAAAAATTAAAATTATATTAAAATAATCATAAAATAATATTTAGGACATAAACAAATTCTCCTGAGAAAGTGCATTAAAATTTCCTGCTTACTGTATGCTGAAACTCACAGATATACCTGGCTTGAGTAGGGGGAACCTGAAATTCCCCTCTGAACTAGTAAGGTTGCACACGGAGTGATTCTTTTATGATTCTGAGTAACAATTATTTCCAACTAAGAATTTTATACCTTGTTAGAATGTTAACCCTGAGGCTAGGATTAACCCATTTTTATTTAAACACAATCATCTTTCTCTCCGACTGACATTTCTCAGGAAGAAACAGGGAACATGAACTCTACCCAAATGAATGAGTAAATCATGATAGAAGAAGACAAGGAATGCAGAAATATGGTGAGCCTAGAAGAAAGACTAAGGAAATGCCGAGAATGCTGGTAAGGGGACTCTGTATCACTGTCATCCCGTTGTTCATCAATTTACTCGAGCGGGCACCAGTAACCTCTCTATTACACTCAGCCCTGAGATTTTTAGCAGCCTCTCCTTACTCATCTTTCCCAATGATTGGAGGCTATTTCAGGGTCAGGGGAATGAGACCTATCGTTACTGTTTTTGGCATATCGAATACGCCACGGGTAGCTTACCAGACTCTGCCATGTGAGCGGGATACTCTCAGTAGCTTGCTGGGCTCTCCGAGAGGTATGTATATATCTTTTACTGTATTTGGGGTATGAATACGACATGAGAAGCTTGCAAGGCTCTCCCGTAGGGGCAATAGACTCTTACACTTGTCAGATTCTCTGGGGGGGGGAAAATGCATTGCCTTGGGGCCTTGAGTGCACCAGTCCAGATTGAGAGATATGTTTGAAATTACCGAGAGCAGAAGAATATGCTGCTGGCTGTGAGTTTGGAGAGAGACTAATGATACCAAAAAACCTCAGCAAGGGGCTGGAGCAATAGCTCAGAAGGTAGGGCATTTGCCTTGCATGTGGCTGACCCGGGTTCAATTCCCAGCATCCCATATGGTCCCCTGAGCACCCGCCAGGGGTGATTCCTGAGTGCAGAGCCAGGAGTGACCCCTGTGCATCGCCAGGTGTGACCCAAAAAGCAAAAAAAAAAAAAGTTTTGGGGCCGGAGCGATAGCACA
The DNA here is from genome assembly GCF_027595985.1 of Sorex araneus. Taxonomy (NCBI): domain Eukaryota; kingdom Metazoa; phylum Chordata; class Mammalia; order Eulipotyphla; family Soricidae; genus Sorex; species Sorex araneus. The sequence continues at coordinate 366,928,060 of NC_073303.1, forward strand.
GCAGGTAGGGCATTTGCCTTGCACTCGGCCAACCCGGGTTCGATCCCTGGCATCCCATATGGTCCCCCAAGCACTGCCAGGAGCAATTCCTGAGTGCAAAGCCAGGAGTAACCCCTGAGCATCGCTGGGTGTGACCGAAAAAGCAAAAAAAAAAAAAACACTCAGCAAATAAAAACACATGAGGCCATTATTATCCAAAAAAAAAATATTGTGCAACAAGTACATTACATGACTCATCCAAGCATCTGAATGTTGATCTAACTGGGACCTTGGACACCTCTATTTTGGTAAGAACGGTAGGGTGGGAAGTAAAACATCAGAGTGAGAAAATAGTTTCAGGTCAATAAATCCTTGCATTCCAAATGAGGATGCCACTAGAGAATATCTACAAAATATTAACCATAACTCAGTAACCAATAATAAGTATGTGCGTGAGAAATACGAAGATAAATACCATTGAAAGAGATAAAAAAAGGCTTTTATCTTTAAAGTCAGGATGAGAATGGGGTGGGAAAGGGAAATGATGGCTTCTTTTCATCGATGTAGCAATTCAACTTTTAAAACTGTGCACACGCATACATTTAATAAAATATAAGTGAGGCAAAACATCAGCTATTCTGGATTATTGAAAGCACAACTAACATTACAGGAGATTGGCTGTCTGCCCATTGATCATGTACTCCCTAACACATTTCTCCTTCTAACATTGATCAGAGCTGCTTCATAAGATATGAAAGGGCAGGGGAGAATCATTTCATTCATTCATTTGTGCAACTCAAGTTATTTTGTGGCAAATGAGTAATGCATCAGTCACCTCATGTTCATCGTCAAAAACAAACCGGAAAAGTCATTTTCCTTCAGAGCCTACAGTCCCACGAGATTGTCCATGAACACAAATAAGGGCACATTCTCTAGCAGTTTTATCAAGTAGAACTGCCGAAGGGTGCTGGAAGTACAGATGGGATGACAATTTAAAATAGAAGCGGCAGGACAGATCTCCTCGGAAAGGTGGCGCTGGACCAAGAGGAGAAACAAATGAGGGCTGAGCTCAAGGAAACAGCACAGGAAAGATTTTCCCAGGAAGTGGGAGCAGCTCTGAAAGGCTAGAGAAGAAAGCTAGGAGGGGACCAACTGACAGATCAAAGGAGAGGGTTAGACTGTTAGTTAGGGCCAGAGAGGCGGGTCTGAGCATTCACTGTGCATACTGGAGGTATTCACTGTGCATACCCAGTTCGATCCCTCCAATGATGTTCCCCTGGCAGGCACTGAGCACAGAACTGGGAGTATCACACACACAATTAAATAAAGCAAAAGATATTAGTTAGCAGTGAGAGATCATGACTGATCTTACAGGAGCAGAAACAGGAGATAGAAGGGAAAGCTAGGTTAAATCTAGGTTAACTGGAATTTAAAAGAAAATGGGAAGATCTAGAGACAAAAAGTTTGATCACTATTTTGAGATTTGCCTCAAAGTGGAGTAAAGTAATAGGGTGTTTGGCGGCCAGGAAAATGGTGCTAAGAAGATAATTTTCTTGAGTCGGGAGAAAGTATAAGACAGATGGGATGGTAACATGTGCATATGGACAGGTGGTGATGGTAACGTGTGCATATGGGATTAACAGAACATCTTCATGGCTTGAGGATGAGGTGGTAGAGTGCCTGACAGATATGTGTGAGGCCTCAAGTTTGATCTCTTGCATTACCCCACGTCAGGGCCAAGCGTGGTCCCTCAAACATTCATTATCCAGCACACTGCAAGATCAAAGGGAAGGGAGGGGGAGCAGTAACAGATTTGAGTATGTAAGAGGCAGAGCAGGGCCTGCCTGGAGCAATGTACTTGGGTGGCCGAGAAGGGACAAAGTCTAGGAGAGGGAGCTGGTTTGGGGGCCAGGGGACCGGGGGCAGCGGCAGCCTGTGGATTCAGAGGAAGCAGGTAGAGATGAGTGCCAGGCCAGTACAGATGCTTCTCCTAATTGGTTCTGATTCAAGAAGCAGGAAGCCAGGTTGTGAGCTAAGAGTGATGGAATGACCTAGAAGGTCTGCTTTGGAGGTAGGGTGTTCTCCAGCCAAACAAAAGGAGAGAGAGAGAGGAGAGAGAGAGAGAGAGAGAGAGAGAGAGAGAGAGAGAGAGAGAGAGAGAGAGAGAGAGAGAGAGAGAGAGAGAGAGCTGGAGAAAGGGCTTTATTTGTTGTTGCAAGCTATAATGCCCAAAAGTAGAGAGAGAGTATGGGGGCAGGGGGAGGGTGGGAAAGGGGGGGTATACCCGGGATATTGGTGGTGGGGAATGTGCACTGGTGGAGGGATGGGTGTTTGATCATTGTGAGATTGTAACCCAACATGAAAGCTTGTAACTATCTCACCGTGATTCAATAAAAATCTTAAAAATTAAGAAAAAAAAGAGCTTTATTTGTGCATTCATTTATTTATTTTTGGTTTCTGGGGCACGCCTGGTGGTACTCAGGGCTTACTCTTTGTTTTGTGCTTAGGGATCACTCCTGGCAGGGTGAAGGGAACCATGTGGGGTGCGGGGTGTGGAGGGAGTGGCCAGGGGAGGTAGAACCGGGGTGGGCTGCTACATACCCAGCAAGTGTCTTACCTGCTCTACTGTGTACCTGGCCTGGAGTAAGAGCTTTACTGGGAACACCCCAGCAGGCTAGAATACCATGGCTCATGCCCCCCCAAAAAATATCTAACGAGTCTGCTCAGTCACAAGAAGGGGTTCTACAGGGCAAGAACAGGGAAGAAAGGGGGAATCGCAACCCCGTGGGACAGTCTGTCAGCTGGCATATCTGCCTTCTCTGCAAAGCCAAACAGACAAGCAGTAGGCTTGGGGGAAGGACAAAGTGAAGAAGAACTTCCTTATCTTTGGGGGGTTCTTGGGATGGGGCTGGGAAACTCTCCTCTGTAGGTTTGGGGCAAGAACTACACTGTCCTTGTATGAGAGTGTCCTTGGGCCCTGGTTCCCAGGCTGATGCTGACCTGGCAGGAGGAGACCAGGGTCACCAAGGGCATTTTCCCTGCTTGGAGCATGTCCCTGGCACTCTGATATGTGGACCCCTGCAATTTCTTCCCAGTGTGAGGCACTTGACTGTACAATTTGTGGTTGTGGTGGGGCTGCATGTTGATGAGGAAAGTGAAGCTTGTGGAAGGTCTGGAATGAGAGCAGCAGGTGGAAGCGGTTAACAGTGACCACTTACTGGTTAACAGGAGAGGCGGTGTGTGGGGAGAGTGGGAGCTGGCCCTGAGGGCTGCAGGCACGGGAGGTCATTGCCCCACTATCCACCGAGCACCGGGGGACACACTGGTGACCGGCTTTAGGTGTGGAGGAAGCCCTGCTCCAACAGCAGGAAAATAGGCTGGCCCCTGTGATCGTATTTGAGACACACAACCCAATGACGATGCCTCACGTAGCCCAGTTTAGGTCATTTGTTTTGAAGAAGCCAGGAGACAAGCCGGTGAGGGTTTGTGAATTGTTTTGGCCATAGCACCACTCTGGGGAAGCAAGGGAGGGAGAGAGGAGGATGGTGGAAGAGAGGATGGCAGGGAGAGAGGAAGCTAATCTTTATCAATACCAGTTGAGAACTAGAAAGATGCCAGAAATAGCGGTTTCCCATGTCCAGCCCCTTCTAACTGTAGGCGAATGTCAGCGGTAGGCCAGAACTGGGACAGGTGGAGGGGGATCTGGGCGTGTGCTTGGCACAGACTCAAGCTCTGCACATGCTTGTTCCTTAGTTACAGAGGAGCATGTCTTTGTCCCGGAGGAGCTGGGCACATCATCACCTCAGGAAACTGACCAAGTGCAGCGCCAACCTTCTGGGTCCCATGGTGGGAGGTAGGGAGAAATATGCCAAGAGCATGAACATTGTTATTTGTTTACTATTTGGGGGGTTCATTCCCCCCAACTTATGCACCATTTAAACACCATTTAAAATTTTTTAAAATAATTTATGTCATCATTGGGCTGGAGCGATAGCACAGCGGTTGGGCGTTCGCCTTTCACGCGGCTGACCCGAGTTCGATTCCTCCGCCCCTCTGGTAGAGCCGGGCAAGCTACCGAGAGTATCGAGCCCGTGCAGCAGAGCCTGGCAAGCTACCTGTGTGTATTGGATATGCTAAAACAGTAACAATAAGTCTCTCAGTGAGAGACGTTACTGGTGCCCGCTCGAACAAATCGATGAGCAACGGGATGACAGTGACAGTGATGTCATCATTTAAAAAATGATTTTATTTTGGATATCATGGTTTATAATATCGTTCATGGTAGAGTTTAGTGCACACAATCCAACACCACATTGTCCACTCACGTGTCCCATTCCCTCAACCATTGTGTCAGTGTGGTCCCACCATGCTATTTGTCGCACTATCCCCCAGCATGGGATATATCCTACTGAAGACCAGTTCTCAATTTCTATTTCCTTTGGACAGTTGTTATTTCCTTATTTGGTTTCTTTATACCCCACGTATGAGGAAGAGCCTTCTTTGTCTGACTCATTTCGCTCAGCATGATACTAGCCAGGTCATTTGCTCTCCTAAGCTCGTTGCAGCGCCCTTCACAGGAGCCAAACTCTGGTAACCACCCAAGTGTCCAAGAACAGAAGGATGGATAAAGAAACTACAGGACACGCGACCCATGGGGAACTGCTTGCCTTCAGGAGAAGAGGAAATCATGAATTTGCCACTTTGTGGTTAAATCTTGAAATTATCCTGGGGCACTCTTAACCAAAAAACTCTAACTCTGATCTAGTCATAAGGAAACTATTAGATATTTCAGATGGGGAATGTTCTTCTTCTTCTTTTTTTCAGTTTCTTTCTTTTTTTAAAAAAATTTTTTTTTAATTTTATTGAATCACCGTGAGATAGTTACAAGCTTTCATGTTTGGGTTAAAATCTCACAATGATCAAACACCCATCCCTCTACCAGTGCACATTCCCCATCACCAGTATCCCGGGTATACCCCCCCTTTCCCACCCTCCCCATGCCTCTAAGGCAGACAATATTCCCCATACTCTCTCTCTACTTTTGGGCATTATAGCTTGCAACACAGACACTGAGAGGTCATCATGTTTGGTCCATTATCTTCTTTTGACATGTATCTCCCATCCCAACTGATTCCTCCAGCCATCATTTTCCTAGTGATCCCTTCTCTATTGCACCTGCCTTCTCCCCTCCGCTCATGAAGCAGGCTTCCAGCTATGGGGCAATCCCCCTGATCCTTGTATCTACGGTCCTTGAGTGTCAGCCTCATGTGATGCTACCCTACATTCCACAAATGAGTGCAGTCAGATGAGGGAATGTTTTATGCCACTCACTGCCCCTGGGTCTTTGGAAAAAAAAAAATCCACGTGGGGAAAGAAAGTAGAAGGGGAGAAGCTACTGGTGGTTGGAAGCAAGTCCAGAAATTTAAGAGTCCAGTGCAAGGCAGGCTGGGTGAAACACTGTGTCACAGGGAGGTGAGTCATGGGAGACATTTGGGGACAATCAAGGCAGAGGGCAGCATAGACTGTAGATTATACGACACTGTGGAATGCATATTAAAGTTTAGAAATGATATTCGCAGAGTCGTTTCGGAGGAAACTGCCTTATTCCCAGGAGAGATGAACCGACAAACTGAGAGATGTCACGGTCTACCAGAAACTTATTTTCACACATTTCAGCTGAAAGAAATTGTGTGTGTGTGTGTGTGTGTGTGTGTGAGTGTGTGTGTTTAGGAAGAGAGAGCAAATAACAAGAAAGAAAAGGAAAACACAGACTTCTGATGTACTTACATATGAGGCCCCGGGGGTCAATCCCTGGCACCCCCCCACACACAAACACACTTGTTAAATTAACATTTTTTAAATTTAACAATTTAATTTGTTAAATTAACATTTAACAGTAATTGGTGACTCTGGATGAGGAGTATAAATGTGGAAGCTGGTGTGAGCACAGTGGATTAAAGACTCACCTGACCTGGGATAGGGCTCCCTGAGCACCACCAGGAATGAGCCTGACCACCGCTGGGTATGACTCCCCCCACAAAAAAAGTGATTTGCACCCCCCCCCCGCCTTGTGTTCAAAGTCCAGAGAGATAGCTAACAGAGCTGAACCCCAGTTTGACCACTGCATGGTCACTGGAGCACTGAGCCAGGACTAAGCTCCCCCAACACCCCTCCGTGTGGCCCCCGAATGAAATAAACCCGTGTGTTCAACTTTTCTGTTGACTTAAAATTTCTTCCAAATAAAAATTGGGCCAACATAAAAGGGGCTCCTGCAGGAGGCAGCGCGTCCCCTACCGGCGCAGAGGTCAGGGGGACCAGGGGACCGTGTCAGGAGCGTGCAGATGCTGGTTTTGAAAGCAGCGATGGATTGCTACATGGTTTTCCATTCTTCAGTGTGTCCTGAATTCCAACACAACAAATAATTCCAGCAGAGTTCCCAAAAATGCCTGACTGTTTTCATACTCTGGGCAAGGTTTTGTCTTGGGTACTAAAAAAAAAAATAATAATAATAATAATATCCCCCGCCCCAACAACTAAGCAAACAAAATAAAGTGAAAGAACAAATAATCACTGGCTCCCTGAGAGAGGGACCCGCGCTGTGATGGTTGAGCGAGAGTGAGGATTCTCCTCTGAGGAGAGAACGGGAGCCCGCACTGGCGTTTCCTCCAAGATAAAGCTCGGAGCGTGGCTGGCCCCAGGCCGAGTGGGTGTCATGTGGAACGGTGGCAGCACTGTCAGCCAGAGAGAGGGAACTCCCACCCACTCTCCTGAGATGCCTTTCTCCAGAATCACGACGACAGAGCCCACGGAAGTGTGCAGAGAGGGTGTGAGCAAGCGGGCGCAGGCCCAGCCTGTGGAAATGACTTCCGGAAACCGGGCCTGGAGCACTAGTTTCTGAATAAGGTTTAGGAGCACTGGCTGCTTTGCCAGGGCAGGGCGACTCTGTGGCAATTTAATGATGGCTCCTAGGATGAACAGGAAAATGGCAACCAGATGCTCTCGTGCACCGCAGCACAGGAAGGGAAGAAGAAGGTCTTGTCATCACGAAGGAATTCGCTTCTGGGAGGGTTATTGAGAAGGGGCGGGCTTTACCAGAGGAGTGTCTACACATGGAGCGACCCGCTTAGGCTGATTCAAGGACTGGTCACACGTATGTTTAAAAAGAACATGTCACTGGGGGCTGGAGTGATAGCACAGCGGGTAGGGCGTTTGCCTTGCACGCGGCCGACCCGGGTTCGATTCCCAGCATCCCATATGGTCCCCTGAGCACCGCCAGGGGTAATTCCTGAGTGCAGAGCCAGGAGTAACCCCTGTGCATCGCCAGGTATGACCCAAAAACCGGAAAAAAAAAAAAGAACATGTCACTGGTCCAGGATATCTCTAAGACTGTGTTGAATTTAACCAAAAGCTACTTTCTTCTTTTTCTCCTTTTTACCTGCCTATCAGATATGTGACCTGGGCTGGAGCGATAGCACAGCAGGTAGAGTGTTTGCCCTGCACGCAGCCAACCTGGATTCGATTCTTCCACCCCTCTAAGAGATACCGGCAAGCTACTGAGAGTATCCTGCCCATACGACAGAGCCTGGCAAATTACCCATGGCGTATTTGATATGCCAAGAACAGTAACAACAAGTCTCACAATGGAGATGTTACTGGTGCCCACTCGAGCAAATTGATGAACCATGGGATGACAGTGATACAGTGACAGTGATGAGATATGAGATGCCAAGATCTGCTAAGAATCTATACGCTTTCTCCTCAGAGAGTCTCTGACCACATAGGGTGACAGAAATTACCTCCAAAGTCGTAACTCAACTTGGGGTTGTGGGGGGAGAATTTCCATGAGACACGGAGGAAGCTTGGGAGGGGGAAGTAAAGGCAGGGAGCATTGACTCCGGGCTCAGTCGTCTTGGACTGGCTGAACTAACACCATGGTTGTCAAATTTGGGCCCTTGGCCGATTTTTATAAATAAAGTTTTATTACATTTTTTTTAATTGTGGGTTTTTTTGTTTTATTGAATTATAGTGATAAACACATTTATAAAGTTATTCATGATTGAATTTTAGTTGTATGGTGTTCCAACACTTGTCCCTTCACCAGTGTACATTTCCCACCACCAGTGGTCCCGGGTTCCCTCCTGTCCCTCCCCCATCTCTTCTCTCTTCCTGCCCCCCTCCCATGGTGGGCACTTTCTCTCTCTCTCTCTCTCTCTCTCTCTCTCTCTCTCTCTCTCTCTCTCTCTCTCTCTCTCTCTCTCTCTCCTCCCTCTCTCTCTTCCCCTCCCCCCTTTGAGTCTTATGGTTTGCAATATAGATAATGAAAGGTTATCAGGCAGATCCATTATAAATAAAGTTTTACTGTAACACAGCCACACCCTTTCATCAACATATTGCCGGATTTCTTTGAACCATAGCAGAGTAATTGTGGCAAAGACTGTATGCGGCCCCACCCCCCAACCTACAACGTTTGGTCTTAGGCTAGTTTACTACTTCTCCAATGGGACAATTTCTTAGGAACTCTCCCTAAGCTACTTGAAGATGAGTCACATGACCCGGGACTAAGACTCAGCAGTACAACTGAGTCCCACCCCCCACAGCCCCCACCCCACATGCCCAGTGCAATTTGGGCTATTGTAACTGAGAGGTGCAACCCCCAGGGGGAACCACAGCCCCAAGCACTACATCCACACAAGCAATCAGAGATGATGGGAAATTAAAATGTAAAAATATGTGAGTCAACCAGAGGATTTATGAAAAATACATAGTATTTAAAGTATATTTTATATTTTAAATTTATATAATTAAAATATATTTAAAATACATATTATTAATTTCCTTTGACGGTCAAGAATCAGGGACACTGTCTCATTTGCCAAGGCGTCAAAAATCAGATAGGCCAGACACGTAATGTGATTCAGAGATGACTGCTGAACTAGAGCTGTTACCGACTGGACTCCATGGGACATCAAAAGACCGTGTGGCCGCCACCAACGAGACAGTCAGACTTCTTCGTCAAAACCCTGAGTGAACAATTTGAGGCTCTTCCTGTTCCTGGAACGAGCAGATATCATTGGGCTATACTAGCACGGGACAGGGACAAATGGAGACGTTACTGGTGCCCGCTCAAGCAAATGGAAGATCAACAGGATGTCAAGTGATATAATTGAATTTCCTAAGAAATTAGCCTGGTCTCTGGAAATTCTGACCCAGATGGTCTGGTGGGAGGGGTGGGGGGCATCTCTTTAGCCCACCCTGGACCCCTCCAGGCAGTGTTCCCTGTCCTGAATGCTGTTCCCCTGGCCTGACACTCCCTCGTGTCTTTGGATGTGCTTGGATCAGTCTGAGCAAGAGGGGGACGGAGGCTGCTGCTTCAGAGAACCAGAGAGATGGTCCAGGGGTTCAAGCACTTGCCCTGCTCGCTGTCCACCCCAGTTAGATCCTGGCCACCAATCAGATGGTCCCCGAGAGTCACCGGGCGGGACATAGTCTCTGGACACTGCAGAATGTGCCCCCACGAGACTCCCCCAGAGTAAATCAAATAAATGTGCGGCTGGGGAGGAGAGAGGCCACCGCGGGTCCAGGCCCGACGGCCCGCCGGATCTCCGCGCACCCGAGAACCCTCCCAAAGGGGCTGGGGGGTGCAGCTGAGCTGCGGGGCGCGGGGATGCCCGGGAAACCCGCGGGTTACTCGGGAGAGGAAGGGGATGAAGGGAGCCCGAGGGGAACGCGGGCATCCAGGGCCCCGTGCCAGCCTCCCTCTGCGGGCCCCACGGCTGGCCCCGGACCCCAGCCAGGCTAGCTGGACCCTTGGGGTGGGGGTGGGGGACTCGCGGAGGCCTGGGGGAGCGAATCCCAACTCCGCAAGCTGCGCCCTTGCTGGACCGACCCCTTTGCTTTCTGCCGGACCCAGAGCGCCATCTCCCGGCAGGAAAGCAACCCAGCACCCCAGCACCCCTCCCTGCTACCGCAGGACTGAATCTGGGCGCCCCCGGGAGGCCCCACACGCAGCCGCAGCCTAGGTCCTGGATCCCAGCACAGCCGGGATCTGCCCACCTCCAGGGAATGCCTTCCCGCACTTTCCAGAAGGAGGAGTGCTCCGAATGCCTCTGGAGGGTTGGGGGCGACCCCTTAGCAGCAGGATGGAATACTTCTCTGCATGCAAGAGACCCAGGTTCTCTCCCGGTCACAGCGAGTTGGGGGGTGAGGGTGGGAGAGAGGGGGGGGAGAGGGAGGGAGGAAAGGAGAGAGGGAGGGAGGAGAGAGAAGAGAGGAAGGGAGGGAGAGGGAGGGAGTGATAGAGAGAATGAGGAGAGAGGGAGGGAGGGAGGAAAGGAAGAAGGGAAGGAGAGAGGGAGGGATAGAGAAAGAGAGAGCAGGGGGGAGAGAGGGAGGGAGAGAAGGCACATGCCTTGCGTGCAGCTGAGTCTGGTTCCCCGGCACCACCCGGTCCCTGAGCACCGCCAGCGATGGTCGAAGATGCACCAACAGAGGTCAAATGTTAGAACAGAAGTTGGTGCTGTGAAAAGGGGGAACACCGGACTAGTATCCAACTCGGACCCCAAAATCTGATTCCACTTGTCTTCAAGAGGAATTTCAGGCTTTCCTACCCAGTCCAATCTTTGAAGTGGGGCGGCGACCCCTCACTTTTGGGGTCCGACCCTGCGGTGCTGGGCACTACTCGTGTCTGTCTGCTGGGGTTGGGCAGAAGGCAGCGCGCCTGCCTGCATAGCTGGCTCGCAGCTCACTGAGCTCTCGCTAGCACGGAAGGCTTTTGGGGGGCGGGTAGGGGCAGAATAGAGGGCCACAGCCGTCTCACCCCCACCTCTCTCTCTCTCTCTCTTCTCTCTTTCTTATTTTGGGCATTATGGTTTGCATCACACATGCTGAAAGATTATCATGTATATATCCCTTTACCTACTTTCTGCACTCAGTTCTTGTCCAGAGTGTCATTTCCAAGTACTGTTGTCATACTGGACCCTCCGCTATCTTAACTACCCTACACACACACACACACACACACACACACACACACACACACACACACACACACACTCGTGGTAATTCCCAACCACTGAGCAGTCTTCCTGGCCCCTGTTTTCCCCGACAGGCTGTTTCCTGCCCCAGTCTCCAGGCAGAGACACCGAGAGAAGGGTGGGGTGGGCCCATGGATTTCTGGGCTTGTGCCCATCTCAGCATCTGCCCCCTCCCTGTGCCCAGTCTGTGATCTGCACGCACAAGCCCCACCCTCGGGGGTCACTGGGAACCCCCTTCCTCCGCCCTCAGTCACATTCTGAGGGAGACAGGTGGGGACCGCAGACCCGGAGTGGGAGGCGGGTGGTGGAGTGGGACAATCTGCCAGGCCCAGAGATCCACGGGCCTGGCCAGTGAGGCCGACGTCATTTCCTGAGACCTGGGGCGGGTCGTGGGTGGGAACTCGGACACGTGGTTGATGCTGGCGCTGCGACCTGAGCTTCCCGCCATCTGCTGGCTCGGTGCAGCAAACCCTACTTTCTTCCAATAAACACAAAGTCAACATTCGCGATTATTAAACAGAAACAGAAAAATAACATGAAGTTGGAGAAAATGAACTAGATTCCAATACCTCGGGCCAACCATAAATCGTGCTCCCATGGGATGCATATTTAAGCATACTGCACTGTAGCACTGTTGTCCCATTGCTCATTGATTTGCTCGAGCGGGCACCAGTAACGTCTCCATTATGAGACGTTTTTACTGTTTTTGGCATATCCACTACGCCATGGGCAGCTTGCCAGGCTCTGCTGTGCGGGCAGGATACTCTCGGTAGCTTGCCAGGCTCTCCGGGAGGGACAGAGGAATTGAACTCAGGTCAGCCGCGTGCAAGGCAAACGCCCGGCCCACCATGCTATCGCTCTAGTCCATGAGCCCATAGTTAGAAAGAAATGGAATGGTAATACTTATTCTGCCCCATAAGATTCTATCTCCGTTCAATAATTTATAGCCAAGTATATAGAGATTTGTAGTCGTCTGTGTCTGAACCATTCATTTATTTTGATACTTATTCATTTGGGAACATTAGTTGTTTTTTAAGTTTCTACTTTAACAAGTCTGTTGGTTTGTGTGTGTAGCGGTGGTGGGCTCCTAAGCAGTGCTCAGGGGCCCGGGCCATCTCCTGATGATTCCCAGCCAGCCGGGCAGGTGGGTGGATGGAAGGGCCATGGGTATGGTGCTTCTCGGCCCGGCAGTGCCAGGGCTTAACTGAGTGACTTTGCACTGTCAGGGGTCCTCAGGGCTGCGCCCAGCATTGCTCAGGGGGCCCGGGGTGCCAGCATCAAGCTGTGTGTCTTCCCCCTGTGTCTCTCCCGCTCCCAGGGTTTTCCTTTTAAATGACAACCATTTTCCTGCGTGCGCCTTTGACTCAGGAACATACACTGCAGGAAGTGCGCGGGTAAGTTCCCTTCGAATACTGGCCCGTCGCTTTGAAACCTACTGCCCCGGGCCCTTCCCGATAGGGTTATTTTGCTTCAAGAAATCGTGCTTGCCCACTCATTTCCCACATGGCTTTGCTAGGATTGAGCAATATTTTAAAATTTCACCAATGAGTAAGAACAACAGACTCTTCCCTAATCGTGAGGTTCCCATTAGGTTTTGTACTTTTACATACTTTACATTTTTATGACTTCTTCCATGAGGCAATTAGTACACTTACTATTTTCTTCTCTCCCTCCTTTCCTTCTCTCTTTTCCTCCTTTTTTCCTTCCTTCCCTCCTTACCCCTCCCTCCCTCCCTCCCTTCCTTCCTTCCTTCCTTCCTTCCTTCCTTCCTTCCTTCCTTCCTTCCTTCCTTCTTTCCTTCCTTCCTTCCTCCCTCCCTTCCTTCCTCCCTCCCTTCCTCCCTCCCTCCCTCCCTCCCTCCCTCCATCTCTTCCTTCTTTCCTTCCTTCCTTCCTTCCTTCCTTCCTTCCTTCCTTCCTTCCTTCCTTCTTTCCTTCCTTCTTTCCTTCCTTCCTTCCCTCCCCCTCCCTCCCTTCCCCTCCCTCCCTTCCTCTTTCCTCCCTCCCTCCCTCCCTCCCTCCCTTCCTTCCTTCCTTCCTTCCTTCCTTCCTTCCTTCCTTCCTTCCTTCCTTCCTTCCTTCCTTCCTTCCCTCCTTCTTTCCCTCCTTCCTTCCTTCCCTCCTTCCTTCCTCTCTTCATCGTTTCTGTTGGATATCATTGGTTTGTCCTTTCCCCCTTGCCACTAGGAGCTTAGGTTTATCAGTCACACCCATCAAAGTGCTCCCAAGTCACTCCCATTCCTTTGTTTATCTGTAACCATTTCTACCAGTTTATCTGCTCTTCCCTTAATCAAACTCTGTTAATTGGTAAGGTCAGAACTTCCTAGGACACTGAATATTATAACATTGCCTTTCTCTCCTCTTTATGCCTTTTGAATAATTTACTTTAAAGCTATGTCTTTTTTGTATAGACACAAGAAGACAATATTATGTTTTTATAACTTAAGACTTAATTGGCCTCGAATATTATTCCCTTCTGGGCATCTGTTTTCTCCACTTAAGCCTCAGTTGCCCTCAGTTCCTAGCATCCCAAAGTAGGGTCCCCGACGTGGGACGGGAAGGATCCAGGGCAAGCGGTGAGTTATGTGCTACCCTGGCATCGAGATGGGCCTGGCCAAAGTGCCTAATTCTTAACTATAAGTTAAGAGCTTGATCATAGACAAATGCTGTCATGATCCAATAGTAATTATGAGACTGGGACCCTGCCAGGGATAGGAAAGACTGATCTGGCCTGAGCACTGTAGTCTGAGATTGAGATGGCCCCAGGAGAGCAATTCTATAAGCTTTAATGCATCTCTTATTGTGTCCATACAAAATAATTAATATTATGAATTCTTATATGTTTGCTGGCTGAGGAGAAGAGAAACACATTCATGGGACTCTGCCCTTGGGTGGATCCTCCTGCTGAAAGAGAAGCATCCCCTGAGGGAAAAGAACCTTACCCTATTGCTGACCACACCTATGTGTATGCCCCAACCCCCTCATGCTGTGGAGATTTAACTAGGCTGTAAGAGTGGGTTGGGGGCCAGATCCACGGGGGCCAGATCCACGGGAGCCAGATCCACAGATCGAGAGAGAGACCGAGAGCCGGGAGAGAGGCAGAGAGAGAGAGAGAATGAAGTAGGATGGGGGAGAAAGAAGCAGGAGGAGAATCAGAGGAGAATGGAGATGGACATGAAATAAACCGATCGAGCAACCAGTTTGGCCTTCTTCCTTCCTTCGCCTGCCTCGCCGCCTGCGCGCCCTTTCTTTTTATTTTTGTGTTTTACACAGTTTCCTTCCTTCCTTCCTTCATTCCTTCCCTCCCCCTCCCTCCCTTCCTCCTTCCTTCCTCCCTCCCCCTCCCTCCTTCCCTCCCTCCTTCCTACCTTCCTTCCTGCTTCCTTCCCTCCCTCCCTTCCTCCCTTCTTCCTTCCTTCCTTCCTTCCTTCCTTCCTTCCTTCCTTCCTTCCTTCCTTCCTTCCTTCCTTCCTTCCTTCCTTCCTTCCTTCCTTCCTTTCTTTCTTCCTTCCTTCCTTCCTTCCTTCCTTCCTTCCTTCCTTCCTTCCTTCCTTCCTTCCTTCCTTCCTTCCTTCCTTCCTTCCTTCCTTCCGTCTTTTCTCCCTTCTATTTCCAACTTTCCCTCTGTGGCCACTAGAGGGAGTATTTGCCTCAGAAACATATCCAGAGGGCGCAGGGAGCCGTTACCAGGTGTGGATCTCTCCCAAATCCAGGCTGTCTGCAAACCCCACCCCATCCGGGGGATCATAACTAGCCCCTCAGTCTGGTGATCATGCTCTGAGACACCAGTTAGAGTCATAACCAGTGATCAGACTGTGTCCAAATTTGTGAAGTCAAGCCTGAACAATTCAAGGTTACCTTCAAAACTCTTTTCAAAAAATATTTCAAATTTTCATTTTATGGGGACTTTGGGGGGATGGCTCAAAGGACTGGAGTCTATGCTTTGCCTAGAACATCCCACAATTGAATACATTGCAGCAAGCACATGGGAAAGATGCTCATTCTCAGGGAAATACATATTCATATGTCAATGAGCTATGTCCCCTCACGCCTCTGAGGACGGGATGCATCAAAAGGGTCACAACAAAACCAGCATTGATGGGTTTGGAGGGAAGAGAGGGTCGTTCACTATTGGTGGGACCCAGACCCAGCCCACCCTCAACAGAAAGCATGGTGGAGATTTTTCCAAACAGTAAAAAAGGGAACTATCATGGGATCTCACCATTCCTTCCCAGAGACCAAGTCCAGAACGCTAAAGCAGCCCTTTGGAAAGGTAACTTCAAAAACACTTAAATTCACTGCAGTGCCGTTTACCTTAGAGACATCTAAACAGCCCGGGCCCCAGATGCAGATGTAGCTGTGGGGATTCCTGAGCTGCAAGTGTAGTTTTGCCTTTTGCTACAATGTGGACGGGACTGGAGGTCCGGGTGCTGAGAGAGCTAAACCAGAGAAGAGAGACAAACACCAGCTGACCCTCCCGTGTCGGATACAAAGAAACGAAGCAGGGAACAGACAATGTCCCTGGAAGACAAACCTCCTAGATTCAGACCCCAGAACTAACTCTGAGATGGGCTGAGAGGGTCCAGTGACGGGCAGGAGGAATATGAGCAATGAGATGTGGGCGTTGGGGTAGCGCCATGCTGCCCGTAAGACCTACCAACGTTTACACTCTTGAAAACCCATGCTGCCTCAGTAGGCAGGAAGTGAAGCAAATGAGTCTCACACAGACTGGGGACATTACTGCAGCGCCTACTTGGGGTCCACAGTGCAGGGCTGGTGTGGGCTCCACTGCAGAAGCCTGTGTCCATGGAAGATCCCTGGCCCACAAGTGGGATAGCCCCAGACCCCTTCAAGGTGCAGGCCGTGGCCACTAGCCCTGTCTCAACCCGCCCCTTTCAGGAGGAACGTGCAAGAACCCCCTCTGAGACTCGGACAGGGGCCAGAGAGAGAGTGCAGTGGGTAGGGCCGACACTTGCTCTAGCTCACCTGATCTCCATCCTCGGCACTGGACTGTCCCCAAGCACTGCTGGCTGCAGCCGGGGTGAGCGCGGTCCAGGGAACTGTCAGCACTGTAGGTTAGGGTCTATGCTGAACTGCATCTCAGGCTGGTGGGCTCAGAATCCCTGTGAGGGGCCCCTCGGCCTTCGGAGCACTGTTCGGGAGACCCCTCCCTCCAACCTCCTCCGCCAAGAAAAAGAAAGATCCTTATGTGATGTGTCTGGGATCTGCACCACACAGGGTCACTCGTCTGCCGGGTTGGTGACAGACACCAGGGGCCAGCAGTACGGATGGGTAAAGGGATAGTTCTCATCTCACTCCTGCGGAGGGGGCGGACGACCTAGGGATTTCCTCCCTACACAGGAGATTGAAAAGCAAAGCACTGGAACGCTCTTTATTATCCCCCTTTGGAAGGTACTAAATGATAGACACGACTATATATATATATATATATATATATATATATATATATACACATATATACATATATATATATTTTTTCTTTTTGGGTCACACCTGGCAATGCACAGGGGTTACTCCTGGCTCTGCACTAAGGAATTACTCCTGGCGGTGCTCAGGGAACCATATAAGATGCTGGGAATAGAACTAGGGTCGGCTGCTTGCAAGGCAAATGCCCTACTTGCTGTGCTATTTCTCTAGCCCCACGATTATAATTTTTAGACTACATTTTTACCCCCTAAAAATTGTGATTCTTGGTCAGATTAATGTCATATTTAAAATGCCCGCTCTTTGCTAAATTCCTTCCTGGTTGGGAAGTTTCTTTCTCTTTGTCTGCTTTTAAATAAACTTTGCTGTTTCTGGAAAAAAACCGAAACACCACTTTGTTACTTACTTATTTTTTATTATGTTGATTATACCAGTTTAGGTAACAGGGTTGCAATAGAGATAACATTATGATACTAAATCAGCTGCCTCATGTCCCCCCACCGTCCTGCCCAAGGCCCACCAATGGTCTTACATAACTTCCGCCCGGGCTGATATTCTCCAAGAACCAGGTCTAAGGACTAACATTTGCACTTCTGTTTCCTTGTTTTCTCCTTCCATACCATGGATGAGTGATGTAATCTGTTATTTGTCGTTCCTCTGATTATTTCCTGCCTTGCATTCGGCCAACCCAGGTTCGATTCCTCCGTCCCTCTCGGAGAGCCCGGCAAGCTGCCGAGAGTACCCCACCCACACGGCAGAGCCTGGCAAGCTACCCGTGGCGTATTCGATATGCCAAAAACAGTCACAACAAGTATCTTAATGGAGACGTTACTGGTGCCCGCTCGAGCAAATCAATGAACAACAGGAGGACAGTGCTACAGTGCTGATTATTTCCAGTTGGAAATAACTTGCTTCCCTCCGGTTCCATCCACATGGCAGCAAACTGCAACATTTCATCTTAGATCTTATACTTGAGTAGAATTCCTGTGTGTGTGTGTGTGTGTGTGTGTGTGTGTGTGTGTGTGTGTGTGTGTGTGTGAAGTTTCCAGTACACTCTTGGCAATGACACCATTGAATGAGGCATAAAAACAGCCCTAAAGACAATCGATCATATCTGGACATAAATGTTTTAGCCTGTTTTTTTTAAAACCTGATTTAAAACAAAAAAAGCAAAGCTTAGAGCTATTAAACATTATTTTGAAGCACGCTTCAGTGGAAGCAGTAGTGGATTTTAAAAACTAGATCTTGCATTGAGCCCTAGGGAATCCTCAGTGATAACATGAAACTGAAGTTTGCTTTGGGACAGACCAACTCACAGCTGGGTCTGACTGATGGACAATGGCCTCCTGGGCCCTCAGGCCCCTGAGTCCTTGAAGGTGTTAGATGGTCCCCTGGGGCCTCGGCCAACTCTTAGGAATGCATCACTGAAGGGTGATTCTTTGTCAAATCGCTTCTGGCATCTCAAGCACCCTACCCTCTTTAGTTCTTGTGGAGGGGCTGAAACACCACGACATTAGCTGAAAATCTCGTTTCCAAGAAAAGAATTTTAACTGGGAAAATGATTGCTACAACGTCTAAAGTGATCCTCATTGTCCTGTTTCCTCATAGAAAGAGTGTTACAGGAATCCTTATAACCAAGCGACTCATTCATTCTGGGACTGAGCAATTGATAGTCTAAATTTGGGGGGTGCTCAGAGGGCCCAGGGCCTCCCTTGCTCTTCTTTGTCAACTGGGCCAAGGGTTCAAGGCAGGGTCTTCAGAGTCACTTCGGGAACGATGGGGAGCCTCCAGGGCCGCACCCTGTGATGCATGGTGGGCCACTTGGTGCCTGGGATGGATCGTAACCCCAGCACCCACCCTAACACCGTACTGTCTCCCCGACCTTTGTCTAAACCATTTTTCCCTTTTACTTCCTCGAAAAATGATCGAGATTTACCTTTCACGCAGCCACAAGGTATTGAATTGGAATGTGCAAGGAAATACAGAGAAAATAAAAAACAATAATTGGCATTGAGAGAGAAATTATTTTTTTTCAAAAGGGAGAAACAGTCATTTCTAAAGTAGTGGCCCTGGAGCGGATTTTAAAATAAACAAATATTTAGAAACCAGAAAAATCTCTTGATTACACCCACCTGGGAAGGGGCTCCCTTGGCTGTGCCCGGGGTTCTCCTTGGCATGGCACGGGGCAGGGCTGAGGGTTTGCCTGTGGTACTAGGGATGGAACGGGTCGGCTATGTGCAAAGCAAGTGCCTGTACCATCACTTTATTTGGGGGGGGGGGGGGAAGGGCATACCCAGCAGTGCTCCAAGGCGCTTGCCTGCCAGGAATTGCTCCAGGCCTTGCCCGGCTAAGCCGCAGTCAGCCCTTTGAACTACCTCCCTGGCCCCGTAATGAGGCCTCTGACACAAGGCCGAGGAGTGTGTGCGAGGACACGGGCACTTAAGCCAGGAGAGAGACTCCCCAGCTCGCGCCGGGCGGGGGTCAGGGTGCAGGGTAGCCTCCCTGACGGCCGGCAGGCTCTCCGGCAGGATGCAGTGCCGGCTCTTGTGAAAGAACACCATAAACTTTACGGTTCCTCTCGGAGACCCGGCTAAGCCAAGCAGATCATAAACGGCAGGTTTATAAGCCTTGGGCCTGTTGGCACCTCCGGAACGTGCAGCTAATGAGCTCCGGCGGGCTCCCGGCAGCTTTATTGGTCTGCAGTGCTCTAAGTGGGCCCATGGAGTCTCAGCATGGGGCAAGCAGGGGAGTGGGCACCCCCCAGCCCTGGCTCCTGGGCCCGTTTGCTCTCATGCCCCCCCTCCCAGACAGCAATCGAAGCTGCCTCGTCCCAGACCCTCCAAAGGCCTCACTGGCTCCAGGGAGACCAGTCGGAGACGCGGGAAGGGGCATGTCGCCAATTCCCTCAAGAGTTAAGGTCAAACTCAAGGTCTGGGGCTCAGTGTTCCCCAGGTGGGGGGCACACGGGATCCCCGGCTCCGTCCCTCGCCCTGGCCTTCTCCCTGTCCATTGCTCACCCCCGCCTGGGCCTCTAGGCCTGGCTTTGGGCCTGCAGGTGCCAAGCTGAGGTTCCGGGCGACCTTCCGGCGGGCTCCCTCTTTCCCTCTTCTCATTGCCCGCTTCCTTTCCCACGGTTGACTGCTGATTTGGGGTCACACGCCCTCCCAGGGGGGCTGCTGCTGGCTGTGGGTCTCAGGGCTTGCGCACTCGTCCTCGTCAGTGTCCGACGGATGCACATTCTTGCACCCTTTAGTGCAGTGCTCCCATGTGGGTGGGTGGTGGGGCTCACACAGTGCTCACTCAGTGCTCACTCAGTGCTCAGCAGGTGCTGGTGTGCGGGTGGGATGAGGGGCTCACTCTCCTGTTCTCGGTGCTCATGCGTCTCTTTAGACAGTGCTCTCGCACACACCTGGCTGTGGCGTATCCAGAGATGGCTTCCGGTGCAGGAACAATCCACCCAGCACAGGCTTGGGGCACGTGGGGGTCCCGGGAGTCGAACTCTCAGCCTCACTCTTGCAAAGTAGGTGCTTTAGCCGCTGGGTCTCACGTCACCCCGCCCCTGGACCACTTTATTTTCTTGCATAGTTTGGGACCCTGGGGGCTACGGTCAGCATGCTGAAGGGCTACTCCAGTCTCTGTGCTCCAGAGCCTCTCCCGGTGGGCCTCCAGGGATCACATGCAGTGCCAGGGATCAAACCTGGGCCTCCCACCTGCGAATTCTGCGCCCTGGCCCACCCCACCGGCCACCTTTTTCTTAGTCCTGGTGCTCAGGCTTCCAGGTCGCTGTCTCCCGGGGC
This sequence comes from Sorex araneus, assembly GCF_027595985.1. NCBI lineage: Eukaryota > Metazoa > Chordata > Mammalia > Eulipotyphla > Soricidae > Sorex > Sorex araneus. The sequence continues at coordinate 366,948,313 of NC_073303.1, forward strand.
TGGGCAGGAGCCAGTATCAGAGATTCCCTCGCTCTGCCCTCACCCCCTGCCGCCTCGAGAAGGGCAGTGCCATCCTGCCACCCGGCTGGGGAAGCCGGATGTCGCCCACCAGCTCCTCGGCCTCCAGGGCACCCCACCTCCCTGCTGTCCGGGTTCTGTGACCGTGCAGAGAGCTCAGGTGAGGGGCCTCGCCGCGGCTGGGGTCTCCTGCCTCCTCTTCTGCACCAGGTGGGCCTGAGTGGGGTTGCAGGAACGGAGCGGATGTTTCCAGAAGACTCAGGGAGGTGGTGGGGAGCGCTTCCTGGGGCAGGCCTTGGCCCTGCTCTGCACGGTTTATGCTCAGGGCCCCAGAGTGACCCCAAAGCATCTACACCGCCCCCTATCCTCTTGGGGAGAGAAGGGGGAGCACTATTCGTGCCTTCCCTAGGGGCCGCACCAGGAGGTGGGCAGGGGCGTCCTGCTGTCAGACACCCCAAGGGTACCCTCGGTTGGCAGGAACAAACACGCAGGTCTCCGTGCCTCACTCGGCTTCCCAGGAGGCCTGTCCCCGAGGGCAGCATATCCCCCAGGCCCCCATAGGGCGGTTCCTGTCTGGGGCAGGGGGGCCCCTGGGCCCCTGGTGAAATTCAGCTCCTGTTCTGCGGGCCTGAGGAGGAACCCAGGCCTTTGCATTTCACCCCCGCCCCATAGCTGGGGAGCAGAAAGAGCCCCAAAATGGACTTCCGGGCCCGAGCTCCCCTGAGAGCGTTTTCAAATGCATATTCTCAAGCCCCTTCTTGGAGAGAAACTGCAGGGGAGTCCAGCAAGCCGGTGTCCAGGGCATCCGGACGCTCCATCTGGGAAGTCCTGAACTGGAGCAGGGTCAGTCCCCAACCTGCTACTGTCACCTGAGGGCAGGGGGCTTCGCAAGAACAAACCAAATTGGGACTGGAGCAATAGCACAGCGGGTAGGGCGTTTGCCTTGCATGCGGCAGACCCGGGTTCGATCCCCGGCATCTCATATGGTCCTCCCCAAGCACTGCCAGGAGTGATTCCTGAGTGCAGAGCCAGGAGTAACCCCTGAGCATCGCTGGGTGTGACCCAAAAAAGAAAAAAAAAAAGAACAAACCAAATCACAGTAGCAACAGAAAGAGGATATCCGGACAGCCGTTCCCGGGGAAGGAAAGGTAGGACAGAATCCCGCGCGCCCCTATTCCCTGCCTTTGTCAGGGACAGTTCAAGGGCAGAGCAGCAGCGAAGAGGACAGATTTGTTAGAGAGGACACAGAGAGGACACAGCAGAGTAGGTGTGGATACCCGCAGGGTCTGAGCCTTTAAGGAGAGAGTGAGCAAAGGCGGGAGTATACCGAAGGGGTTGGCATGATGAAAGCCACGTGAAAGTTGCACACATGTGTAAGAATGACATGCTTCCTCATGCAGCACATGTGCCATGAGCACCAAAGGCAGCCATGGGTGCGTGAGTTTGTGTGTAACTGGGGCTGAATAAAGAGAAAGGCGGGAGGGAGTCGGGCTTCTGGGCACGGAGCATGGCCCGCTCCTAGGGCTTGTGTCCCCAAGTTCCCTCTGTATCAGGACCTTGGTGACCGCAAAGATGCTGGTGGGGACTTGAACCCGTGGCTCTTCCTTAGACACCTAAGTTTGTCTTGTTTTCCTTTTCCCTTTTGCTTTTGCCTTTTTTTTTTTTTTTGGCTTTTGGCTTTTGGGGTCATCCCTGGCCATTCTTGGATATTATTCTTTTTAAAAAAATTTTTTTATTTTATAAAGTAGTTCACAGTATTTGGTAACATTTAATATTCAAACACCAATCCCACCACAATTTTACTTTCCCGCCACCATATTTTAGGCGTTTCAATCCCTGCCTTAATCCCTGCCTTAATCCCTGCCTTAATCCCTGCCTTAATCCCTGCCCCAAAGCAGATGTAGTACTGTAGCACTGTCGTCCCATTGTTCATCGATTTGCTTGAGTGGGCACCAGTAACATCTCCATTGTGAGACTTGCTGTTACTGTTTTTGGCATATCGAATATGCCACAGGGAGCTTGCCAGGCTCTGCTATGTGGGCGAGATACTCTCGGTAGCTTGCCGGGCTCTCTGAGAGGGATGGAGGAATCGAACTCAGGTCAAGGGTTCAATTTGCAAGGCAAATGCCCTATCTGCTGTGCTGTCGTTCCAGCCCAGACCTCGAAGAGGCCAAAGCTGGGGGCTTTGTGGTGTTGTATTCACCCCGAAGAAATCCCATTTTCTGCAACCCCTGCACAGAACAGATCCTGAAACTTCTGGACAATTTGCTTGCCCCAAAGCAGAACCAAAATAAAATATTTTGTGTTGTTTGTTATGAAAAACTGCTGAAAATGCTACAAAAAAGTATCCCTAGAGGAAAGAGTATGAAGATTGTTGTATTTCATCCGGGGGCCATTAAGCCCTTCTATAAGATATCACTAACATGTTGTTGAAGGTTGAGTCTTGTGTACTTTTTATATATGTATCTGTTTAAAAAAAAAGTATATTTTCTCTCTAAGATTGGTTGTCTCCTATTTTGAACCCTATCAAAGGTGGTGTACGGTAGGAGTACTCTTGGAGTAGGGGCAGGGTGTGTGGTTTGAAGTATCGCACGGCTGCAGGTCCAGAAATAGATTCACTCATGGGTGAATTCTCAGCCCTAGACTGTGGAGAGTGGCCGTGAGCATGGCAGCGGCTGGGTTCTGGAGGTTGGTGGCTGCGGGGGCTGGGTCCCTTGGGGCGGGGCGGGGTCTCACCCGCCCCCCTCTGGGGCATCGGGGCTTATTCTTGGTTCTCTTCTCAGGAATCAGGCCGGAGAATGAACCAGGGCTGGCCGCATGCCAGGCTAGTGCCATGACCACTGTGCTCTCCTCCTGACCCCCTTCTGCTGCTCAGAGCACTTCTTCGTGTCCTTCTCTGTGGTGCCACACCTGTGTCCACCACCGCCCACCTCAGATAGCCGAGGTCTGGAGCAGAGAAGCGAATGAAGACACTGAGGTTCACATACACAGTGGCACCTCGCCTCAGCTCCGAGAGAAGATGCAATTCTGCCCCACCCCCCCGGCTGCAACTTAAATGGAACCAGAGAGGTCATGTGCTTTTCCAGAACTATAATCTTTTTTTTTTTCCTTTTTGGGTCACACCCAACAGTGCACAGGGGTTACTCCTGGCTCTGCACTCAAGAATTATTCCTGGCGGTGCTGGGGGACCATGTGGGATGCTGGGAACCGAAACCAGGTGGGCTGCATGCAAAGCAAATGCCCTACCTGCCCTGCTATCACTCCAGCCCCTAGAGAGGTCATGTGAAGCAGTGGGTCAGAAGAAGGATCTCATCCAGATGTGGGGAGTAAAGAAGCCGTGGACGGGACGAGACCATGACCAGTGGAAACAGACCCTGAGGTTCTGCTAGCAGAGTCGAGTTTGCCAGTCGGGCCAGAGGGAGGATGTGGGTGGAGGTAAGCTGCCTGCTGCTGGGTGCTGGGTGCTAGACCTGAAAGTCCGAAATAATAATATGAACAATCAGTCATGGAATCTGGATACTTCAATTGTTTAATTTTTCCACTTTGTTTTTTATGTTATTAAATATTTTTACTTTTTGTAAACACCATGGCTGACAAAGTGGTCCATGATACAGTCGCGACGGGCTCCCGATGCTCCAACACCAGTCCCCCCACCTGACTGACCCTTCCCTCGAGCGTTGCTGCCATTTTCCCAATCACGACCCCCCCCAAGCCTGCCCCCTTGGCCAGCACTCAATCATTTGTTTAGTTTTGCTTGTTACAAACCAATTGGGCAAAGGAATTACCAAAAATATGTCAGTACATTCCTCAGAAAACTAGAAATTGTGCTTCCAAACAACCCGGCAATACAACTCCTGGGGATAGACCGGGGAACCTCAAAGCATAATGCAGAAAAGACCCCCCACGCCCCCACCCCATCTTTGTTCATTGCAGTACTACTCACAATAGCAGAATCTGCAAACAACGGGAATGCTCAAGAACCAAGCACAGACGAGTGGATAAAGAAACCATGATACTTCCGCATGGATAAAGAAACTATGGCACATCTAACACTACACAGCTGCAAGGAAAATGAAGTTATGAAACTTGCTCATACATGGATGGACATGGAGAATATCATGCTGAGAGAAATCAGTGAGGGAGAGGGACAAACAGAATGATTGCTCTCAATTTCGGGATACTGTTACTGTCACTGTCACTATCATCCTGTTGCTCATCAATTTGCTCAAGTGGGCACCAGTAACGTCTCCATTGTGAGACTTGTTGTTACTGTTTTTGGCATATTGAATACACCATGGGTAGCTTGCCAGGCTCTGCTGTGGGGGTAAGATACTCTCAGTAGCTTGCCGGGCTCTTCGAGAGGGGCGGAGGAATCGAACTCGGGTTGGCCGAGTGAGGGATACAAAAAACAAAAAGCAAAACAAAAAACCCAAACCCTTAGTATGTGAATAATAACCAGACAATAAAAACAAGGGCTAGGAAGAGTGGTCACTGTAGGAAACTCTTGGCCACCAAGGGGGAGGGAGAGTGCAGTTAGGATCTAGAAGGGACCGCTATGACTATGATCGCTGGAAATGATTGTTCTGGACAAAAACTGAGTGTTGAACAGAGGTAAAGTGATATGCATGATACTGTTTCAAGAACTGTGTTGGAAACCACACTGTCTGGAAGGAAATTAAGGAAGGGGTGAGGAAAGGGGGGTTGTCTTCCGTAGAGACAGGCTGGGGGTGGTGGGAGGGGAGACTTGGAGATTTTGGTGGTGGGAAACGTGCACTGATGAAAGGTGTTGTAACATTGTATAACTGAGACTCAGTTATGAACAACTTTGTAACTGTGCATCTTGCAGTGATTAAAAAATAAATAAAAATATATCAGTGAAAGAAAATTTATGAGAATTGTTATGTCTCACCACAGGGCTGTTAAGTCTTCGAGGACTTACTAAGCTGTTTGTTGCTAGCTGAGCCTTCTGTGTTAGAATTTCAGTCCTACGGAATATAGAGGTGTTGTGCGGCCGTGGTCCAGAAACTTCAGGACCTGTAGAACGGGGATGAGTCTGCAGACATTCTCAGTGGTATCATGGAGTTAGGCTATAGGTCGTTGGCATGGTGGCAACCATGGGGTGTAGGGGGTGCTTCTAAGGCTTCAGCAGGGTGGGGGACTCAGCCCACCCTTCTCCTGAGGACGCCCCAGAGTTTTCAGCCTGGGGACAGCTGGATCTGTGGATTTCAACTACTTGGCTTGCTTCTCCTCAGACATTTAGTTCATGGGTCTGAAGAGCAGGGCTGGTGGCTGAGTTGACATGGCAGTGGGAGGTGAGCCCACCTCAATTTTTTATTTTAATGAGGTCTTTTTTTATATTTATGATTTTTATTGCAGGTAGGAAAGATATACATGAAAAACGTAGGGTTTTTTCAATTAAAGATGCTATTTTTAAGGTCACATCAAGCAGAGTATGGGGAGGGACAAGTTGTAACATGTAAAAGGCTAAAACATATGTAAAATATGTGTTCTACCAGTTGATTCATATTCATAACTCTGCAATGTATACACGACTGGAGTGATAGCACAGTGGGCAGGGCATTTTCCTCGCACGTGGCCGACCTGGGTTCTATTCCTCTGTCCCTCTGGGAGAGCCCGGCAAGCTACCAAGAGTATCTCCCCCACACAGCAGAGCCTGGCAAGCTCCCCGTGGCGTATTCGATACGCCAAAAACAGTAACAATAAGTCTCACAATGGAGACGCCACTGGTGCCCGCTCGAGCAAATCGATGAACAACGGGACGACAGTGCTACAGTGCTATTGCTATATACATATATATTTAAATGATAACATTATTTAAGTTTAATTAAATTAGAATAAAATAAAAATGGTTGGCTAATTTGATCAATTACCAAATTACTAATTTAGATCATTTTTTAAGCATCATTTTATACCCTCCTAAAGCAAATTTTTTTCATTCATTTATGATAAATAATGAGGTCATTTGAAGGCTCCTGACCCAATCTGACTCAGGTCCTGGTTTTGGAAAAAACAAAAAGAGGTCATTTGGATCCAGTGGAAAGGCCTGCAAGGACGAAGGCAGGGATTGGAAGAGCTCCTAGAATCCCAGGGCGCAAGTGAGCAGCCCCAGAAGCTAGGGTGAGGCGTGGTCCAGCCCCCACCAGCCCCTCGCAGAGGGACTGCTGGGATTTCACCTGAGACTTCCGGCCAGAGCTGCCGCAGCACCCCAGGGGGCTCTGAAGCTCTCGGGTCTGTGGGGCTTTGTTACGGCAGCCTGTGGACCGCAGCCAGCCCCGGCGCCCTGGGAACCAGTGGCGGGCTCACTGCCTTTGCAGGAAGCTCCAGTCCTGACCCCAGCTGGCAGCCAAAGCGGCCAGGAAGAGCGAATGTGTTATTTCAGAGCGTGTCTGGAGGCAGGAACTGGGACAGGAAAGAGCTTTAGCAACTCCAAAACGGGCGGTGAGGAGGGTACTTAAGCCACAACCGTGTCGTGGGGAAAAAGCTGACGGCAGCAGTGGATGGCCTGAAACTTAGACAAGAGTTCTAGCACGTTCCTTTTTTAAAAATGTTCTTTTTAAAAATTTTATTATAATTTTATCAAGTAGTTCACAATATTTGATTACATTTAATAGTCAAACACCAATCCCACCACCATGACACCTTCTATATTTGGATGTTTCCATCCCCAACCCCAACCTCTGCCCCAAAGCAGAAATGAAATAATTTATTTTGTTTTGTTTGTTATGAATGAACCGCTGAAAATGCTCCAAAAAACTTTCCATAGGGGAGAGTGTGTGAAGATTGTTGTATTTCACCCAGGGGCCATTAAGTCCTTCTTTTTTTTTTTTTTTTTTTTTTTTTTTTTTGCTTTTTGGGTCACACCTGGCAATGCACAGGGGTTACTCCTGGCTCTGCACTCAGGAATTACCCCTGGCCATGCTCAGGGGACCATATGGGATGCTGGGATTTGAACCCGGGTCGGCCGCGTGCAAGGCAAACGCCCTACCCGCTGTGCTATCTCTCCAGCCCCCCATTAAGTCCTTCTATAAGAGATTACTAATATGTTGTTAAAGATTGAACCTTGTATGCTTATGTTTTACACACACACACACACACACACACACACACATCACTGTAGCACTGTCGTACCATTGTTTATCGATTTGCTCAAGCGGGCACCAGTAACATCTCCATTGTGAGATTTGTAACTGTTTTTTGCATATTGAATATGCCACGGGTGGTTTGCCAGGCTATGCTGTGCGGGCGGGATACTCTCAGTAGCTTGCCGGGCTCTCTGAGAGGGACGGAGGAATTGAACCCAGGTCAGCCGCGTGCAAGGCAAATGCCCTACTCACTGTGCTATCACTTCAGTCCATCTATGTGTATACATATATTATATTTTATATATATATATCTGCAAATATATATTTCCCTCTAAGATTGGTGGCCTTCTACTTTAAACCCCAGCAGGTGTGGTGTGCTGCTCTTGGAGCTCGAGTGGTGTGAGGTATGAGATGTCCAGACGTAGGCTCACTCGTGGGTGAGGCTCGCCTGGAGCGTGTGGAGAGTGGCTGTGAGCATGGCGCAGGTTGAGTTCTGGAGGCTTTCGGCTGTTGGGGCCTCCCCAACCCCCCTCTAGGGCACCCCAAGTGAAACAGCCTGGAGTGGCGGCATGGCTGCTTTATGTTCTCTTCTGAGAAGGACAATGACTGTCTGGACGGGCTGTTGATGAGATAGTCTGGTGCCAGCTTGATAAGCAGTGTGACTGGTAACCACACTGATAACCAGTGTGACTGCTGAGTTGCAGGAAACATGGGGAGACATGGGTGAAGGTCACCCGTTCCCGGTTCTTTTGAACTCAGAGTTTTCAGTCACAAGTCCCGCATACCAGGGTTTTCTGCAGATTCACTCGTGGGTGAGGCTCGGGGGTGAGAGTGGCGGGGAGCATGGCGGAGGTTGAGTGCTGGAGGTTTTCGGCTGCCGAGACTGGGTCCCTGGGGCCGGGGAGGGCAGGATAATAGTTTTCAGGCATCAGAGCAGTAGCCACTCGGCGCCTTCCGGGAGCGGCAGTGACCCTGCCACTGTTTCCTCTGGCTGCCATCAGTCCTGCGGAGGCCGCTGCTCTCCGGAAGAGATGCAGCGGGAGCCCCTTTGCCCTGACGACAGGAAACCCTGGGCCAGCGGAGGCGGGTGTGTGGGGGTGCCTGCTTTTGCCCCGAGAGATGATTCTCCTCTTAGGCTTGGAGGCAAGTCCAGTCGGGGAGATGAACAGAACCTCCCCTAGCCACTGTGGCCCTAAGCAGAGAGCTGGGTCCTGGGGGGCCTACAAGAGGCCACAGCTCTGCATGCAGGAGGTTCGGGTTCGATTGCACATATTGCCTGTTCCTCCGAGCAGGGCCAGGAGTGACCCCCGACCCCAGAGCTAGGTGTGGCCCAGAACAAGAGATGCAAGAAAAGGTGTTCAGATCCCAGAGGCTGCCCCACAGGCCGTGGCTCCCGGGCAGAGAGAGCACAGGGGCCCCGGGCTTCCCCCCATGACGGTGAGGTGAGCCAGGGGCCTGAGTGCCAAGGGGATACACACCTGCTCAGACCCGGGGTGCCATAGACGGGCAGAGCCACACTCCAGGGCTACACCCCGGGGGTGCTGGGGTGGCGTGTGATGCAAATGTGGGTCCGGGTGCTTGTGAAACCTGCACCCTCTCGCCACCCACCTCCTGCCCAGCCCTTCTCTTTTTCTGGGGTGGGGTGAGGATTTGGGGGCCACACCTGGCGGTGCTCAGGACTTACTCCTGGCTTTACATTCCGGGATCACTCCTGGCAGTGCTCAGGGAACCCCACAAGGTGCCAAGATCAAAGCAGTGTCGGCATCAGGGTGCCAGGCAAGTGCCTTGATTATTTCTCCAGCCCCACCCCCCAGCCTTAAAAAAAAAAACCAAACTGCTGATGACATGTTGCGTCAGTCTTCTGATTTCTTTACTGTTTCTTCCCTGCCAATACCATTGCAAATACACCCCCTCACTCTGCTGGCGGCGGGCGCTGCCCTAAACTCCCCAGGGATTGCACTTCTTTAGCTGTGGGGCTTGTCTAGCTGTAGTGCTTTCCCCCCCGCCACACACACACACACACACACACACACACACACACACACACACACACACACACACACACACACAGGCTAGACACAGCTCACAGCTCCGGGCGTCTCAGACCCCCAGACAGCTGCCAGAGTCACACTCAGCGCCTGGGCGGGCACCAGGCTCCAATCTCAGCCTGATGAGCACCAGGCAGGTGCTTTAGCCTCTTGGGAACGTGCTTTTAACCTCTCCAGCCCCCCACCCGACGGTGAGGGGGTGCAGCCACCCCATCACCCTTGGCCCTAATTCCTCAGCTACTGTTCCTTCTCCAGCGCCTGGAGTAGAAACAGATTAGGGCCGCCAGCAGGCTTTTGAAAATGGGGCTTAGTTAGAGCTGGAGGGATAGTCCGAGGGTTAAGGCTGGCTTAGCACGCCCCTCACCTGGCTGTGATAACCCCAGCGCCCTGCCTGGGCCCTGGAGCACGGCCAGGAGTGAGCCCTGAGGTCAGAACCAGGAGTAAGCGCTGAGCACTGCACCCCCCAAAGCCAAACGGAATTTTTGAAAATTTAAAAGGGGCTTTAAGGGAATGTGCACACAATGCTCTGAGTTCCCGTAAGTCAAGGCAGGGACAGCGGCTGTGGGGCAGATGAGCAAACCCCGCTTCCAGGATGGAGGGGCTTCCCTGCAGTGAGCAAGCTTCTCTTCCAGGACAGAGGGGCTTCCCCGGAGCCTGGTCCTCAGCACCCATGTGGCAGCAGTGACTCACCGAGGACCAGGATCTCAGCACGGAACGAGGAGAGTGTAGGAAGGCAGCGACTTCTAGAAGAACCCCAGGGAAGTCCCGGGGAAGGTGCCCGGGTCTACCTCCTGCTGGTCCCGTAGGGAGCTGCACAAGAAGAGGTGGGGACTGAGCAGAACTGGAGGACCCAGCTGACTCTCCGGAAATTTCCAGATGCGCGTCTCTTGTCTCCGGAGGGCTGGCTTGGGTGCCAAGGAGGAAGTGCCTGTATTTTTGTTCTTTAGAATTGCTAACTGGTTGTTGGGATTATTTTCTAGACTGAGGCCAAAGGTAGGCAGGGCACAGAGATCCCGACTCACCAGCCCTTTCTAGCTCCGCCTCCGTTCCCAGGCCAGCTCTGGACTGAGGAATCCAGACTCAAGTCTCACCTACTCCACCGCCATCGAGCATGCAGACAGGGCCTCAGCCACCACAGCTCTGCCTGTTACAGCCATGGGACGGGGCATGTGACGGCATGTCCCCGAACACCCATCTCATCCGCTATTTTTTTTTTTTTTGCTTCTTTTGGGTCACCCCCGGCAATGCTTAGGGGCTACTCCTACCTCTACACTCAGGAATTACTCCTGGCGGTGCTCCGGGGACCATATAGGGTGCCAGGGACCGAACCAGGGTCTGCTGTGTGCAAGGCAAATGCCCTACCCGCTGTGCTATCGCTCTGATCCCATCTCATCCATATTATAGTCTAAAGTGGACTTGAAATCAATCTTTCAAAGTAGCTGCTGGGACTCAGTAGCACCTTGGGTCTATGGGGACACTTTGCCGGCGATGGACACGAGGGTACTGTGCTGGTCAGGCCGTGATGCTTAGCTAACCCTCTACTCGTCTTCACTGGAAGCCCAGCACTTGAACCCCCCCCCCCACCTCAGAAAGCTCCCAGCAACACTGTCACAGTTCACTTCAAATACTGAGTTCTTGGTCCCTCCCACTAGCATGGCTGACTGGGGGTGGGTGGGCCTGGACCCTCGATGCAGGACGCTGAAGCCTAGCAGAGGACAGGCGGCTTATTGAGATGAGATGGTCCCGAACAGGACCACAGTCAGCCCGAGCTGGGCGCCAGCCTCAGACTCTGGCTCCACTGTGGCTAGTGGAGGTTCTATTTGTCTCTTCAACTGGGGCCACCTCCACATTTCCTAAGAGGGGCCAAAGGAGCCAAAGAATTCACGCATTTCCCTGTCGTCAGAGGAAAGGGCCTCACCTTGCATTGCCTCCTGCAGGATTCTGTAGGTGTGGCTGCCCCTGAGAAAGAACCGCAGCTGGGGACTGTTGACCTGAGCCCAAGTCTTTCTGCTTTGGAAACTCCACACCTGCAGGCTGATCTCCATCACAAAGAGGAAGCCGGCTGGTCTTGTGCATTCCTCTGCCTTTGGAGGGGAAATGCTCGTCTGCAGGGCCAGGCCCTCGGTAAACAAACTTGGCATCCCTTGGGGAATGACCCTGACTCCAGTTTTTCAGAACCAGCTCCGGGAAGCTCCCACCCGACCCAGACTCACTGCTCTAGTGACACAGAGACGGACAAAGGCGGGACTTCCAACCGGGACAGCTGGGAGGAGAACTGGCTTTCCAGGCAGCAGCTGGATTTTTCTAAGATCTGGGGAAAACCCTCGGTTTGAAAAACCATTCCTGTCACGCTTTCCACTCTGGAGAAGTGTGTGTTCTCGCAGGAGCACGTTCTCTGTCTCTTTCCCTCTCTTTATTTCTGAGATAAACTTGCTATAAAAAACAAAACAAAGCAAAACAAAACTGAAAACCGTCCACGTGAGATGGGGGCAGATGAAAACGCAGTTTGCGAAATGATGAGGAACTTGGGAAGCTGAGTCAACACAGTAACTGCGATCAAAGAGGAGAAAGGAAACTTCAGGGTGGGAATTGTGGTTCAAACTTGAACAAAGCATCGCCGTCCCCTGGAAGGGACAGAAGCTGACTTGCCGTGCTTACGGGGTACAAAACATGCCCAGCTGAAAACTGCATAAGCCTCTCCACTGTGTAAAAAAATTTTAGCTGGGGGATGGTTCACGTTTGACACCCGTGAACTTGGCCCTACATTCTGCCAGTCCCAAACTGCCTCCTCCCAGCCTCCCAGATCCCCCATTTCTCACCCCAGAGCCCCGAACCCTGTCTCCCCAGCCACCGAGGAATTCCAGTTCACGCAAGAGTCTCTGAGTGCGCCCGCTGTTTCCCCGAAGGAGGAAACTCAGGAGGAAGCAGGAGGCCAACTCTCACAGCCAGGTGTGAGCACACGATCTCTCACCCCAGGGCGTCCAGCTGATCCTCTTCTGAGTCTTGGCGACCCCAAAGACATCACCATGTTCTGGGGCTGGAGTGATAGCACAGCGGGTAGGGTGTTTGCCTTGCACGCAGCCGACCCAGGTTCGATTCCCAGCATCCCATATGGACTCTGAGCACTGCCAGGAGTAATTCCTGAGTGCAGAGCCAGGAGTAACTCCTGAGCATCACCGGGTGTGACCCAAAAAAGGAAAAAAAAAGTCATCATCATGTTCTGCCAACAAAACGAGCATCCTTGGTTGTTTGACATAGAAGCCAGAAATTTTCAGACTGTTTCTAGAAGGTTGTACGTGTAAGCCCAACAATTCAGAGGCTGATGAGCATTCCTGCTAGCCTGACTCTCTCTCTCCTTTCACCATACCATACCCTCCTTATCTTTCTTCTTTTTCACTTGGCCCCTTCTGCTCAGATAAGATGATTGCAGTCTGGGGTCTGAGGCTTGGTGAAGGCCGTTAGGACAGCGGGGAGAGGCCAACGGAGGTCAGCCAGGCTCTGTGTTAGGGTGGTTTGTAGTGAAGGAAGAAGGCCTGGGGCGGGGGGGTTGGTGGCTGGTGCCCAGGCCCAGCAGGTAGGTGTTTTTTGTTGTGGGTTCCAGGGAATGTGGCCATGAGAAATCCCCTGGGCGGCGGTTTTATGAGCTGTCCATGCAGGTTTCCAAGTGTCCTTCTCTGGGCCCACCCAGCATTCCGAACGGATGAGGACGCCCCGTCCCACGAGGTCCCCTTTCTCTTGCAGGACCAACCAGACTCTCTGGCAGACGAGGAGGGTGGAATTTCCCTAATTCAGTTGATCAGTTGATTAGAAATTGGGAGGAGTAGCTCCAAGGTTCAAAATGAGCCTCCGGCCCCTCCCTTATAAGGACGGGAGGGGGGGGTGATGGGGGGGGAGGGTTGGCTCTGAAAGCAGAGAGCCGAGAGGCAGAAAACCCAGCCACCAGGAAGGCGGGTGGGCAAGGTTTCCACGAACAACGGTTCCACTGTCCCCATCAGAAAATGCTGGGGGAAACTGGGGAAGCTCGTAATCCACAAAAAGTGCAGCAACTAATGACAAAGGTCACGTCGGGAGAGACATTATCTAACAGCTTCGGAGCTGTGGCTGTGGACTTGGGGCAGGTATGAGCCGGAGCTGTTTCCTGGTACGAGGGCTCCGTGTTGAGATAAGGTGCTGATATCACTGGCAATGCGTCCCGTGGGGTGGGAACCTCCAGGTCCTTCTCAGTCGCGCGCCTGCGTTTTAGAGAAACGGCAGTAGCTGCCAAATGGTGATATCACTTGAGGCGTAGCTGAGGGAGGGTGAGGACTCCAATCCCCGGGGACGGACAAGGAGCCCCAGAGCCCCAGATCCTGATGATCAATGGTCACATTGATCATCAAATTAACGTCTGCTCTGCCCACCCGCTAGCCATGGAGCCGGAAGGCACTGGCTTGTGATAATGGCCCACGGGGAGGAGGGAGAGTTGAATCTGGAGCTTGAACGCCTATGGCCCTCGGGTTGAAGGGGGCTCGGGTTGAAGAGATAGGATGGAGCGATAGTACAGCAGGGAGGGCGTTTGCCTGGCGTGCAACTGAGCCAGGTTCGATTCCCGGCATCCCATAGGGTCCCCCGAGCACCGCCAGGAGTGATTCCTGAGTGCAGAGCCAGGAGTCACCCCTGAGCATCAGTGGGTGTGAGAGCTTCCCCCCCTCCCCACCCCCACTCCCACCCCCTCTTGCACCATCTCTTCCATGTCAACGTTCGACCTCTCCCACAGGGGCTTGGAGGCCTGGAAGCAGAAACAAACTATGCAGGCTTGTCTGTCCCACAAGAGCATTTTGGAGATATTTAATTGTGGGTGACATACACTTGCTGAGTGCCTATGACCTTCAAATTCCCTCCCTTTTCTTCAGAAACCCGCCCACCTCTCCCCCCAGTCACTCTCCCTCATGGTCAGTTGCCTGTTTTGGCCTGAGTCCAGACTCACATACCTGAGGTACAGGCAGTAAGGGAGTCAGCAGGAGAATGAGTCACGCTTCCAGGCAGGCTCCCTTTGTCTGGGAAGGACATAAACTCTTCAGAAACTTTCTCCCCAGCGGGCCCCCTGCTCCCCTGACCTGTTTACTGCCTGGTCAGCAAACCTGATGGTACCATCTGAGGCTTCCTCCTCACTGTCACATACATTTTAAAGCACGATTCAAAATACTTGCAAGCCACCTCATGGAAAAAGGCTGCATCTTTCATATTCTTGTGGCTTTTGTTTCAGGTTGCATATGAAACATAAAACAGAATTATTGCAAATCCACTAAAAAATTATGAAGGCCAGGAGCAAAATAGAGGAATATGCAAATAAAAATGCGAAGAGAAAGAAAAAAAAATTGCAATGGACGCTCTCTTTAAAAGTTGGTTTCCTGCAAAATAAGGCAAGCGTCAAGTACACTAAAATGAAAAGACATTTTTTTTTCTTTTGGAATGGCTCTTTAGTAAATAGAAAACCAGGGCCGAGCATATGACCTGCATGCAGGTGGTCCTGGGTTCAACCCGTGGCCCTTACGGTTCCTCTGAGCACTGAGCTGGAACTCAGAGTAGGCCTAGAGCAGTGCTGGTTTGTCCCTAAAACAAAACAAAAAGTTGAAGACAGCACTTAGTATAGCCTAAGACATTGGGAAGGAATGTCTCTTTCCACACGCCCGTGGGAATGTAAAATGGGAAGGATCTTTCCGGAGGATAGATTGGGTTTTATCAGCCTCCTCGGGGGACAAAGAGAAAGATCTTCAGCGTGGGGGTGCTCAACGAGGTAGAAGAAAACATTGACAGAAAACAGAAGGAAATACGGTTTTAAACTTGCTGGGGACAGGAACTGCTTAGAATAGAGCCAATGTTAAAACACATACAAAACACATACAGAGACAGCGAGGCAAAGCGAAGCATAGAAAAGGAGCATCTCTAGAGGTAAAAGCAAATCACCAGGTAAAATACACAAACATTAAATTGGGGAGAAAAAAAAATCTGCAATATGTATGTGAGACAGTGGCTTGGTGGAGCAATAAACCATCTGCCTTCAAAGGCTGTTAACGGGAGGGCTGGTGACTGTAGGACTCAGTCACAGAGGGAAATGTCTTTGATGTGGGCCAGAGAGATGGAACAAAGGCTCGGGGAGCCTGCTTCATGTGTGGGAGCCTCAGGTTCAATCGCTGGCACTGACGGATTCCTGGACCACTACCAGGAGCAACTTCCACAGCACAGCTCATGGATTTGTATACTAATATAGCACTGTCATCCCGTTGTTCATCGATTTGCTTGAGCAGGCACCAGTAATGTCTCCATTGTGAGACTTGTCGTTACTGTTTTTTGGCATATCGAATATGCCAGGGATAGCTTGTCAGACTTGGCTGTGCGGCCGGGATACTCTCTATAGCTTGTGGAGATATTATATATACTCCGATATTTATATATACTAATATAAATATCTAGAAAAATCTATACTTAAACAATGACTGGTAATCACTGGTTGAGTGGGATAACCAGTGACCTCCTTCTTGGTTCTTATGTTTTCATGCTCTTCAAAAATGAGAAGGCATGGATTACTTCTGTGACAAAAGGAACACTTATACTATAACAGAAAAAAATTGGAGATAGAAAAATTATTATTTTCTTCCAATTAAATTTCTTTTTTCTTTTTGTGTCACATCTAGGGATACTCAGGGCTTAGTTTTGACTCTGCACTCAGGAATTACTACTGGCATTGCTCAGGGGACCATATGGGATGCTGGGGATCGAACCCGGGTAGGTCACATGCAAGGCAAATGTCCTACCTGCTGTACCATCGCTTCAACCCTAAAATGTTTTTCTAGGTAGTCAACAGCACAGTAACACTATCGACATAGTCAATTGTTTTACTCAAATTTCATTTAAAATAGAAAAAATACTATGATGGGAAAGTCACAAATCGGGGGCAGCTCAGTGGTAGAGCACAAACTTACCTGTGTGAGACCCCAGATTCCATTTCTGCACACACACACACACACACACACAAACACAAACACACACACACAGATTTTCTTTTTAATACGCAACAAGAGAACAAAATGTGCGTGAATTTGTCACTGATATCTGTCTGATTGATATTTTATTCTATGTTTTCATTTTGAAAAAAAAAACAATGTTAAAGAAAGAAGTTTTTATTTTGTCTGTTTGTTTGTTTTACTTTTTGGGTCACACCCGGGTCACTCCTGACTCTGCACTCAGGAATGACTCCTGGCGGTGCTCAGGGGACCATATGGGATGCTGGGAATCGAACCCGGGTCAGCCTCGTGCAAGGCAAACGCCCTACCCGCTGTGCTATTGCTCCAGCTCAGAAGATATGGGTTTTTTTTTTGTTTTGTTTTTTGTTTTTTGTTTTTTTCTTTTTGGGTCACACCTGGCATTGCATAGGGGTTACTCCTGGCTCTGCACTCAGGAATTACTCTTGACAGTGCTCAGGGGACCATATAGGATGCTGGGAATCAAACCCGGGTCGGCCGAGTGCAAGGCAAACGCCCTACCCTCTGTGCTATCGCTCCAGCCCCAGCCCAGAAGATATGTTTTTAAGAGGAGCTTGCTCAAATCAAAAGTTTCACTCCTATGACAATAGGGCGAATACACCCTGTATCTACTGAACAGGTTTGTGTGTGAGACAGATGAGGAAAGACTATGGAAATTGGGCCCAAGAGCCCAGAGGGTAGATCATTTGCTTTGCTTATGGCCCATCCCGGTTTAGTCCTGAGCACTGCTAGGAGCAACCCCCAGACAGAGCCAGGAGTAGCCCCTGAAAACCCACCCTCACCCCAACCTCTGCATAAAATAATATGTTAACCAAGAAAAAGGACCCAGAGAACATTATTTTGTCGGAGGCTTCTGCTGTATTAAAAGTTGCCTTTATTGTATCCTAACGACAGAGTTCTTTTTTTCAAATCTCTTTTTGACAAAGCAGACAAAAGAGAAATCTAGTATTCAACAAGATTACAAAAAGTTAAGCCCTGGAGAAAGAAATATTGAACAAAGTATTTGTTGTCCTGGAGTCCAGAAATGTGTTAACTAGAGAGAGTCTGAACTGAGTTACAAACAGGGTCCGGATTAGAGCCCCTCAGTCCACATCTTCAATTTCATCTCCATCACCAGTTTCTGGAATGAATTTCAGCCTGGAACTTAGTGTCTGGGGGGCTGGAGAGATTAAACAGGTGTTGGGGTGCTTGCCTTGCACTCTGTTGACCCTAGTTTGATCCCCAGCACCCCATATGGTCACCCCCAGAAAGAACCAGAAGTAAACCCTGAGCTCTGCCAAGTGTGCCCCCAGAAGACCTTCTAAAGATGGAATAAAAAAAAAAATAGCCTTGTCATTCAAATGGCAATTCTGCCTTCACTTTCTTTGCTCTTAACCAAATGCAGTCTTTATCCTCCGTAAAATGGAAACAACATTTCTTCTTCACGGTTGAGGAGCAATTAAGTAAGACATTTTATGAGATTCCTGGCCCTTGACATCATTTAACCTATTTGCATCATCCAAGGGTGAAAAGCAGACGAGAGACGGGTGCGCTGAGTAACAATGTAAAACTGAAAACGTGTGGCATAAAAACAAAAACAGACTCTGCTAGAAATAGCCGCTCAGATCCCCTCCCCTGGAAAGTGACGTTTGAAACCACAGCATAGAGAATGTTCCAGAGATAGGAACTGAGGAAGGCAGGGCCTAGGGAACCCCAGGTCCTTTGCTGGGAATAAGGTCCTCAGGTTCCAAGCATTGTTATTCCATCACTCAGACCCTCAGAACATTCCACATATTACACAAACTAGCCCATGAGCTTGCGGCTGAAGAAGGTATCTGTAATCAGAGAAGCCACTAAGAAAGCCTATTTCATGTCCCTGACTTGTCCTGAGGTAGAAGTACACCCTTTGCTGAGGACAGGGGACATTTTTCTCTTCCTCTTATTACCGGCGGGTGGCCCGGGGGAGGCCTCAGCTCAAGCTGACTTCTCCATTTCACTTCAGAGTCTTTCTCAATCAAGAAACCATCGATGACTCAAACGGTCCTGCCCGTTCCAGATGCCGTTTCCCTCCTCAGAGTGTCCTTTTCTATTAAAAACCCCACCTTTCTAGACTGCGGGATCGACAAAGACAGCCATCTGTTTAAAGCAATTTCAGGGTTCCTGAGACTGACTAACAAAATGTTTGCACCCTCGCCTCAGCGGCAAGACGTGTCTTCACTCAGAAATCTCTGCTCTCCTCGTGCTCTCCTTCCGCCCTGATGACTCCTGCTGTGTCCCAGGTGCTGGATGTCCTGAAGGGTCTGTCAAGCGCAACCCCGGGTGCTGTTCAGAATCTCAGGTGAGAGTCCTCTCATGCCAGGCCCGTCATTCTTCGAGCCCTCAGAGAAATAACATTGTGTTCGCGGATGCTCTCCTCAGAGATCACACTGCACAGAGACTCTTGTCAGCACCCGGGATAAGAGACTTGAAAGTTGATGAAAGAATAGAATTAAAAAGCAAAACCAAAAAAACCAGCTGCCACACCCAACTGTGTTCAGGGGCCCAGGGTCACCCCTGGAAGAGCTTGGCCTGGCTCAGGCTGATGTTCAGAGGACCCCAGTGGGCTCAAAATCAAACTGAAGACTCCTCACATGTTAAACTTGTGCTTGACCACTTGACCCAAGAGAATAGATCTTAAGTGTTCTGGGGCTTGGGCGCGGGCACCGGCGGAGATAGTACAGGATTTAAGCAAGGTGCTTGCCTTGTATGTGGCTGACTCTGATTGAACCCCAAACATCGCACGGGGTCCCCTGAGCCCTGCCAGGAGCGACCCCTGAGCACAGAGCCAGGAGTAAACCCTGAGTACCACCAGGTAGGACTCCCCAAAACCAACAAAAATGTTCTCAGTGGGCTGGGGAGGTAGTCTGTGGGGAAGGGGACATGTCATCCCAGGTTTGACCCCCCAGTACCACATGGCTTCCGAGCCTAGCAGGAGTCACCCTGGGGGTGACCCAGGTAGTCCCCTGGCTTCAGGGTGAGCACCATATTGTCAACCCAATTGAGTCACCAGTTGGGTTGGCCAAATTTCAGCAGAAGGAGGCCCCCTAGCACTTTTGGACCTCCCCCCCATCAAGGAAAATGTGCTCACTACAAGAAATAACTGGCAACGGAGTGAGGTGGTGGAGGTGTCAGCCAGGCGTACTGCATCGTGAAATCCCTCTGTGCTCTGTGCCACCTCAGATGGTGCCTATGCCCACCCTACCTCAGAGCGGGAGGGCAAGAGCTGGGGTGGGGGGGAAGGAATCTGAGAAGGAGCCCGGGGGCGCACGGCCTGAGTCAGCTCCACGACACCCCAACTCACTGGGAGCCACCGGGAGGCCATGCAATGCCCGTGGGGACCCAGTGGCCAGGCCTGTGAGGGGCAAAGTCCCTGTTCCACACGGGAGTGAGGGCTGGGGTCTCCCTCGAGTCTGGTGAAATGCCAATGAGTGCCCCGACTCCCCAAATTATGTGGGGGAGACAATTTCCTAATGGATGTGGTTCGAAAAGAAAGTTCTCCCTCCCCCCCCCACACACACTCTTGCTCAGGGCTACTTCTGGCTTGGGGGTTGCTCCTGGTGGTCCTGACGGTGCTGGGGGATCATTCAGTGCTGGGTGCGGGTTGTTGGGAGGCAAACTGGAGCTCCCGTAGACAGAGCAGCTGCGCCAGCAATCGGAGACATTTCTTTGTCTCCTCTCTCTGTCTCCCTCTGTCTCTCTATGTCTCTCTGTCTCTCTCTGTGTCTCTCTCCACCTCTCTCTCCCCTTCTCCCTCCCTCTCTATCTCCCTCTCTCCCCCTCTCTCTTCTCTCTCCCTTTCTCCCTCTTCCTCTCTTTCTGTCTCTCCCTCCTTCCCTCCCGCTCTCCCTCTCTCTCTGTCTCTCTCTTCTCTCTCTCTGCATCTCTCTCTCCCCCCCGCTCTTTCTCCTTCTCCCTCCCTCTCCCTCTTATTCTCTCTCTCTCTCCCACCCCCCTCTCTCCCCCTCCATTGCCCCTGCCACTGTGAACAGGGGTGACACACTCTTGCTTGCAGTTCCCCGGGCGGGGGGTGCGGACTTAGCCCTCAGAGCTCACCCTCTCTCACCTGTGGTGCCCCGGAGATCACACACTTGGGTGGGACACTGGGGTTCTCTGGTGGTAGAGCGGGTAGGACACATGTGGGGTGCAGTGCCTTGAACTCAAGAGTTCACCCAACTCAGGCTTGCTAGGCCGATGCTTCTCACTGTCCGTCTCACCGGGGGCCCTGGGAGACTGAGCCTGGTGAGCTCCCCGTGGCGTATTCAATAAGCCAAAAGCAGTAACAACAAGTCTCACGATAGAGACGTTACTGGTGCCCGCTCAAGCAAATCGATGGACAACAGTGCTAGTGTTAGGACGTCTTTAACCCAGAGAAGAATTTCAATTTCACACAGAAATGCGGCAGAGAATGAAATCCTTAGGGTTTACACGTTGGGGAGATGGCGCATGGTTAGCAGTGCTCCACGGACGGCAGCCAGCCTGGGAAGGTAGCTCGGCCGCAGAGCCCCTGCCTGGCATCTGTGAAGTCCTGGGTCTGATCCCAGCCCCACAGACCAAGTATGACCCCCTGGCATAGCTGGGTAGGATCCTGGGGTACTGCGAAGAAGTGTGCTGGCTGCAACCCCAACTCGGTGGCCAGTGTGTGGCTCCTGAACGTGGCAACCATGACGAATATTTTAAGAGGAAAAGAGAAAATACAATCCATACCTTATGACCTAGATGTTAGTGTATGGAGTCAGTGTGTAAGAAAATGAGGCTTACTCAGAGCCCCACGCCGGCTGATGACGGAAATAACCATCCTCTTCGTTTTTTTTTCCCTTTGTCAGACAGCGTGGCGATTACTAAACAGGCGTGAACTCGGTGGCGCGGGGCAAGGGGGAAAAAGAAAAGTTATGTAACAAACAGCGGGACTTAATATCTCTATATTCTTAGCAATGGAGAACTATCAAATGCCTCCTTGGCAATAGGACTGTCTTTTTCTTTTTGGGGGGAAACCCCAGCAACGGTAATGAGTTGTGTGTTGAAACATGGAATGTAATCGAGATAAAGCGTAAACGAAGTGAAACTTATCACGTACAAGGGTGGGGACTGGGGAGGTGGGAGGGGGCGGCAGATATACTGGGGGGGTTGGTGATGGAAGATGGGCACTGGTGAAGGGAAGGGTGTTTGAGTATTGTATAACTGACATAATCCTGAGATATATGTAACCCTCCACTTGGTGATTCAATTAAAAAAATTTTAAAAAATAAATAAAAATAAAAAATAAAAAGAAAATGAGGCTTACTTAGTATCCGTATCGTAAACCATAACCTTTTGGGAAAGGAGAGAGAGAGTAAAAGGGAATGTGCCTGCCACAGAGGCCAGGGAAGGATGGGGTGGGGGTGGCAGGAGGGATACTGGGAACATTGGATAACGGGCAGTGGTGGGTATTCGATCGTTGCATGACTGAAACATAATCACGAAAGTTCGTAAGTCTGTAACTAAAAAAAAAATGGGGCTAGAACAATAGCACAGCGGGTAGGGTGTTTGCCTTGCACGTGGCCAAACCAAATTCGATTCCCAGCATCCCATATGCCCCCCCCCCCCCAGCACTGCCAGGAGTTAATTCCCTAGTGCATGAGCCAGGAGTAATCTCTGTGCATCGCTGGGTGTGACCCAAAAAGCAAAACAACAACATCATCAACAACAACAAAAACCCATTAAGTCTGTAACTGTATTTCATGGTGATTCATTAAAAAAAAATTTTTTTTAAGTAAAAAAGAAAATGAGGCCTGATTTAAATAGGAATCACGAAGCCAACTCTGGCCCTCAAGCTGGCTTCTATTTAGCTGACCCCGAGGCCAGTTTCCCTCATTGACACCCAACTCCTCAAATCCAAATGCAGTCTAAACTGTCCTCCATTACCTCAGTCAGGAACTGGCCAAAGTGTATCCCTTAGTACAGACCACCGACAGCACCATGGAGGGCACATTCTAGGCACCGGGTGGGCTAGACAGAGTCACCCAACCCCCAAGGACCCAGTGAATCTTCACGCCTTCACTCCGCCCTCCTAATGGTAAGTCATGTTGGTCCCCAGGCAGGGAGGTGTGCCCAGCTAAGGCACTTCCCTGACACACGGCCCATCCTGGTTTGATCCCCAGCACCGTGTGGGTCTCCAGACCACCCCTCCCCCCAAGGAGTGACTCCGACACAGAGCCGGGAGGTAGCTCCTGACTTTCCCCCCAAAACAAAACAGAACACCCAGAACTAAAACGTTCCTCCCACTTAACCCGTAAGCTCATTTTACGAAAGGGCTAAAGGGCCGGAAGCTCCCTTAAGCCCATCCATCTCTCCCGTTTGTGAGCTTGGTTGGCCGGGGCTGGCAGCCACCTTCCAGGGAAGGGAAACAGGTCGAGCAGAGCCCAGAGCTTCCTTTCCAGCCCGAGACCAAGCAGGTCCAGTAGGAAGATGACGGAAAGCACAACCTTGGCACAGCCCAGCCAGTGGGGCCCTGGGGATTCCCGGGGGGTTTGTGAGTTGGCCGGGCTGTGACTCCTGTGTGAATCCCGGAGCTGGCACAGGTTATGGGCACAGAAACAGAAGACTCGGGAATGAAACGTTCCCAGAGAATCTCAGATGCTTCACACAACTTGACGTGTCTAGCAATCGTTGGGAAATATTCTGGGGTTCTGACTGCCCCGCTGACATGGGGCCTTAGATGCTGTATTTCTTGTTATTTATTTATTTAGTTAGTTATTTTTATTGAGTCACCATGAGATACACAGTTTCAGAACTGTTCATAGTTGGGTTTCAGTCATACAATGTTCCAACACCTGTGCCTCCATCAGTGTTCATTCCCACCACCAATGTCCCCAGTTTCCCTCCTGTTCCCCCTCCCCAGCCTATTTCTATTTCTGTGACAAGCACTTTTCACTTTTCTTCTCTCTCTCCTTCTCTCTCTCTCTGTGTTTCTCTCACTGTCTCCCTTTCTGTCTCTTTGTCTCTGTCTCTCTGTCTCTGTCTCTGTTTCTCCCCTCCCTGTCTCTTGTCTCTCTGTATCTGCCCCTCCCTCCCTCCCTCCCTCCCTCCCTCTTTTTGGACGTTATGGTTTGCCGTGCAGATTCTGCATTTCTGCCAGGTGCCAGGAGCTGGCTTCATCCCTGGTGCCCGCCTTGGATCCATTCAGGAGTTTTGCCTTTGGAGATGAAAATACAAAATAGTTGGTCAGGGTGAGGGATGGGGGGGTGAAAAGAACCATAAGACGAATTCTGCCCAGAAAGATAAGTTCCTTCTGTCCGCTACGTGCTCTCTTCCTTTCTGAGAACAGGCTGGGCAGGAGAGGCAGTTCATGTTCACTTTCCCACTGGCTCTCACCTACGAATTGGAACTTCCCTGCTTTGCTGGGCGCTCTGTCTGCATGCTGAGTCCCCTGGACATGACCTGGACTCCCCCTGGACATTTGGGACTCGGGGAAAGGAGGAAACACTCTAGATGCCAAGGCGGAAGGCAGGCAGCACCTCTGGGCTCTGGGTAATTGCTTCCATTGACCCACTCGGGTGTCCAGAGCCTCTCGGTCCGGGAGGCTGAGGTTTGAGGCCAGGAGGAAGGGGAGTCCCGGGTGCAAGGACAATGAGTGTCACTCATTTAGGGGGACGCAGGTGCCCAGGCGGGCCTGACAGCAACCTCCCCAGGGTTAGAGATGAGCCTGGCATCAAAGCAGCCCCCTTGCGAGCCCGCCACCCAGCTGCCAGCAGGAAAGTGATAGTGCAGGGGAAAAACAAGGGCGGGGTTCAGAAGAGACAAAACGTTCCTCCCTTTCATCGAGAGCTCGGATCAGCTGGGCAGATTACTGGGCCCTTGGCTGGAGCCCTGGGAGATTCAGATTAGAGCAAGATCCTGTGTGTGTGTGTGTGTGTGTGTGTGTGTGTGTGTGTGTGTGTGGTTGAGGCTCGAGGTGCCTCTAAGGCTCACAGTTTTATTTATTTGTTTGTGTCGTCATTTTTTCCCGCATTTTCAGGGCACCCCCGGCTGTGCTCAGGGCTCGCTCCTGGCTCAGAGATCACCCCTGTCAGAGCTTGGGGAACCTTCTGCAGTGCTGAGGATTGAATCCCGGCCAGCTGTGTGCAAGGCAGCCTTACTTCCTGTTCTATCTCTCCAACCCCCCTGGATCACAGGTTTTATAGAAACTGGCACCCGGCAACATCATAAATACCTGGGCGGGACCACCCAGGCCAAGGTTTTTTTTTTCTTTAGTCTTGGCACTGAGGTTGTTATTAATATCAAGTACTCTCTCTGTTTGTTCTTCTGAGCTGAACTTTGGACCTTGGACATCATTTTCCTAGTAGGATAACTCTGAGTTCTAGAGGGATAACAAGATGCATAGCCGGTGCCGGGGTCAGGGGATTTCTAACCACATGCAAAAAGCCAGCAGTGCCGCCCGCCCGCCCGCCAGACCCTCACACACGGAAAAGACTGGAAGACTGGGGCTGGGAGAGGAGCTGGAGTGAGTGCTCCTGGGTTGTTTCTCAGGCCCGTGTTGCCTCCCGACCCCACGGCAAGCACTGAGACCTCTTCCCCAACCAGCCTCCACCCCCCTGTCCTCCCCCCAAACAGCAACAGAAAAGAAAGTGGGTGTCCCAGAGCTCAGGAGGATCTCAGGATCTTCAAAGGGGTCACTGCTCTCCTGGAAGCGGGAGTCAGAGGGGAGATTTAAAAACTCCTGGAGCATTTTGGTTTTTTTTTTGCTTTTTTTGCTTTTTGGGTCACACCTGGCAATGCACAGGGATTACTCCTGGCTCATGCACTCAGGAATTACTCCTGGTGGTGCTGGGTGGGGACCATATGGGATGCTGGGAATTGAACCCGGGTCGGCAGCATGCAAGGCAAAGGCCCTACCCGCTGTGCTATTGCTCCAGTCCCTCCTGGAGCATGTTGAAGTCCGCCTTGCAGTGAGAAGGGGGACACGGGAGGGAGCAGCCGAGCACAGACTCTTGGAGCAGCTAACACGGGGGAGACCCTCAGGCCAGCTACTCCTTGCAGAACTCTTTCTCCCTAATCAGTGCCACTGTTTCACCATTTTTAAATAATACAATTTTAATTTAAGCACTGTGATTGACAATGTTGTTCGCAGTTGAGTTTCAGGCCCACAGTTTTCCAATACCCACCGCGTCACCAGCGCCAATTTCGCTCTGGCTCTGTAGCACTGTAGCACTGTCGTCCCGTTGTTCATCGATTTGCTCGAGCGGGCACCAGGAACGTCTCCATTGTGAGACTTGATGTTACTGTTTTTGACAAATTGAATACGCCACGGGGAGCTTGCGAGGCTCTGCCGTGCGGGCCGGATACTCTCGGTAGCGTGAGGGACGGAGGAATCAGACCTGGGTCGGTTGTGTGCAAGGCAAACGCCCTACCTGCTGTGCTATCGCTCCAGTCCTCGCTCTGGCAAAGTCCCCATCTACCCCTCCTCCCCACCCTCAAGGCATTGGCACACCAGGGCTTACTGCAGCACGTAGCGCTGTAGCTAGGGTATGGAATCATCTGAGGCGTACACACACACACACACACACACACACACACACACACACACAAACACACAAACACACGGAATATGACAAAGCTGCAAGGAGGGAGAAAATCATGCAATTTGTTGCAACTTGGATGGAGTTGGAGGATATTCATGGTGAGTGAAGTCAGAAAAAGATAGCCAAATACCAGATGATGTCACTTATCTGTGGCACATAGAATTACAGGACACGGAATGGAAGGTATCCAGCCAGGGGCAGGGGCATACCTAGATTGCCTTGGGTCCTGCACTGTGGAACTGAGATACTGAAGCGGGGAGGACGAAGGGGCCGGGGCCAGTGCTGTGGACACAGTGGTGCTGAAGAGGTATTTCCACTCTTTTTTTTTTTTTAACTTTTTATTAAATCACCATGTGGAAAGTTACAAAGTTCTCAGGTTTATGTCTCAGTTATACAATATTCAAACACCCGTCCCTTCACCAGTGCTCATATTCCACCACCAAAAACCCCAGTATACCCCCCACCCCCACCTCCTACCCCCTACTGTAAAACTAATGAATTTCACTTCATTTTCTCTTTACCTTGATTACATTCCATATTTCAACACAAAACTCACTATAGTTGTTGGAGTTTCCACCCAAGAGAGACAGACCTACTACCAAGGAAGCATTTGATAATTAGTTTTCCATTGCTGAGAATAGAGAGATATGTAGCCCCACTGCTACAAGTACATAACCCTTTTTTTTCCTATTTTCTTTTCCCTTTCCCTCCCCCCCCCCGCCCAATCCCCCTTCCCGAGCCTCATAGTATGGTGTACACCACGCCGAGTTGGCCAGCGTGGGGCTTTTGCTTAGTTCACAGTCCAGAGAGGTGGCTGCTACATTAATAACCTTCAATATTTCAACAAAAACTTACTGTTATTATTTGGAGTTTCCCCCCCCACCCAAGTCAGACCTGTTCAAAAGGAACCGTTTCACATTGCTGACAATTATAAATGTTAAGTCGTGCAGACGTGGCCGCGCGGTTTTGGATTTCTGTATAAAGTCCAGGGGAAATTCTGCCAGAAATTGCATAGTCCAGCTCACAGTCCCAGTGCATTGCTGTAAGAAGTCTCTGGAATCAAAGTCTTTAGGCGCAGAGGGTCCGCTTCATGCTCAGCGGCTCCGGATTTATCTGGGCCGAGGGTGTGCCGGTTACACCCCCTTCCCGTGAGTCCCTGGGAGCCCCAAGTGTAAAAATCGAGTACCTCTGGGTTAGGATTCTTGGAAGATGGTACCTGCCACGTGGGTGCCACCAAGCCGCCGTTTTCCGTGCAGGAAGACAGGGTGGGGAGGAAAAAATCCACCCCTGGGCAGCACAGAGTTGAAGCCCAGTTCGCAGTCCCAGTGCATTGCTATTAGATGCTGCGCTGGATGCCCGAATGTGTTAGGTCTCTGGAATCAAAGTCTTTAGGGGCAGAAGGTCCTCTTCACACTCAGCAGCTCTGGATTTATCTGGGTGGTATTTCCACTCTTAAGGCTATTTCCCTCTCTAACACACCCCTCCCCCGCCATAGCCTAAAACAAGAGATTATGGAGCGGGAAGACTGTCGTTTTAAAATGCAACCTTCACTGAACACGATAAGAAATCCAGTCATGCACATGTTGTTGCAAATTAGTTTAGTTTAGATTGAATTAATTATAGAGTGCAAGATGCTTAGATGTCAGACTTTGGGTTATAGTTCACACCATGCCATCTGAGATGAGGAGAAATAGGGACTAGGGTGTAGCACAATGCAGATTGAAAGGTCTGAGGCCATGCCTTCAGTCCACGGCATTCTTTGGAAGGAAGGAAAGAAGGAAGGGAAAGAGGGACAAAGGAAGAATGAAGGGAGGATGGAAGGAGGGAGGAAGGGAGGGAAGAAGGAAGGAAGGAAGGAAGGAAGGAAGGAAGGAAGGAAGGAAGGAAGGAAGGAAGGAAGGAAGGAAGGAAGGAAGGAAGGAAGGAAGGAAGGAAGGAGGGAGAAGGAAAAGAGGAAGGGGGAAGAGAAAGAAAGGACAAGAGGAGGTGAGGAGGAAGGGAGGGGAGGTGGAGGGAAGGTGAGGAGGAGGCCGGAAGGAGGGAAGGGAGGCTGGAGGAGGGAGGTGGCAGGCTATTTTATTTTAATCTCTAAGGCCACTGAGTTTAGAATTCATCACTTTCACATTTCACTCCATTTCTACTTTGAACATTTGTTCAGTTTCCTGTGCTAAATAGCAGCATTTTCCATTTCTGAAAAAAAAAAACACAAAATTGTCTTTTTTGACTCCAAAATTGTACGCTCATTACTTCTACAACTTCCTTTCCAGACCCTGACAAGTTTCCTGACTTCTATCTTTATTTCATTGTCTTAGTACTTGGTCAAACTGAAAACGGTCTCAGTTC